>NC_135953.1:51170757-51470757 GCF_053455715.1 Rhinoraja longicauda
GGCCACTGATCTGTATTATAAATATGACTGGCCCATGCTTTTGGAGCTGATGTTGTTTCTTTCAAGTAACTAATGTTATGATAAAATGTATTAGTTTTGGACCTTCAGCATCAATGATAATATTTGAAAAATGTATCATGACTCAAGGCGACAACAATTCCAAACATAAGCATTTGTATGATTCCACTGTGTACGAACTGGTGACAAAATGTGATGACTTCAGGTGCACTTTAGTGTGTATCATGGCAAGGATGTTGTATTATATGATCTTTCATGCACAATACCAAAAACCTTGCTTGAAATAAAGGTGCAGCATACATATACTGTACTTCATTGGAGAATATGTAAAATATTACATATAGTTTGTGTACAGTTTACATCCATCCCCATTTTTAAGTTTTGACATAAAATATATTATTCCCTGAAACCAAAAGGGAACCTTAATAAGCAAAATAATATTTACCCTGCTGCTATCAAAGCGAAAGTCATCCTCATAATCTGGATCATACAACAATGTAAAATATTTTTTTACATTGAAAAAGTAAATCATGTCTGTTCACCTACAACTCAACGATTGAATTGACAGTGAGGATTAAAGAGCCCAGGTCACACTTGATTAGAACTTTCTTTTCTTGTTTAATGTCAAAATTATTTTTAAAAACTTCTTAATAGATTGAAACCGTTTGCAAGACAGATCTGTTATTCGATTTAGATTTCAAAACGCTTCTGGGCAAGCTCAGAAACTGGCTCACTGTTTGGCAAGTTTTGTAAATAGGGCCAGTATTTGAAATAAACCTCTCTTTCTAAACAGTCAACTCCTACTGCTCTGAGAGAACAACCAAATCATTTGCCTTGACGGGAACTACTTTGAAGTCTAGATTTTAACCAATGATTAGGGTTTCACCATTTAACACAAAGCCAAGTCCACAGACTCTTTCAGCTGAAGGAATTTGCTACAATCCTAACAGTATATATTCTGAACTGATATTCTTAAGAACCGAAACAGGACAAGTCTCTTATACCTAAATTGATTTTCAACAACATCAGCTATTAAGTATGTCTTTATATTGTTGAAGGGCATCAAAACAAGGCTTTACTGTTAGGTCAACACAAAATGCTGGAGTAACTCAACGGGGCAGACAGCATCTCTGGAGAGAAGGAATGGGTGACGTTTCGGCACGAGACCCTTCTTCAGACTGATGTCAGGGGAGTGGGTGGGACAGAGATAGAATGTAGTCAGAGGCACTAAGACTGGTGGGAGAACTGGGAAGAGTGAGGGGATGGAGAGAGAGGGAAAGCAAGGGCTATTTGAAGTTAGAGATGCCAATGTTCATACTGCTGGGGTGTAAGCTACCTAAGTGAAATATGAGGTGCTGTTCCTCCAATTTGCATTGGACCTCACTCAATGGAGGAGGCCCAGGACAGAAAGGTCAGATTGGGAATGGGAGGGGGAATGAAAGTGCTGACCAACTGGGAGATCAGGTAGGTTAAGGCAGACTGAGCAGAGGTAGATACATAGATACATAGACATAGGTGCAGGAGTAGGCCATTTGGCCCTTTGAGCCAGCACTGCCATTCAATGTGATCATGGCTGATCATCCACAATTAGTACCCCATTCCTGCCTTCTCCCCATATCCCTTGATTCCGCTAGCCCTAAGAGTATCTAACTCTCTTTTGAATGCAGAGGTGTTCAGCAAAATGATTGCCGAGCCTGCGTTTGGTCTTGCCGATGTACAGAAGTTGACACCTGGAACAGTGGATACATTAGATGAGGTTGGAGGAGGTGCAAGTGAACATCTGCCTCACCTGAAAAGACTATTGGGGTCCTTAATGGAGTCGAGGGGAGAGGTATAGGGACAGGTGTTGCGTCTCCTGCAGTTGCAGGGGAAAGTACCTGGGGAGGGGGTGGTTTGAGTGGGAAGGAACGAGTTAACTAGGGAGTTGCAAAGGGAACGGTCTCTGCGGGAAGCACAAAGGGGTGGAGATGGGAAGATGTGGCCAGTAGTGGGATCCCGTTAGAGGTGGCAATAGACAATAGACAATAGACAATAGGTGCAGGAGTAGGCCATTTGGCCCTTCGAGCCAGCACTACCATTCAATGTGATCATGGCTGATCATTCTCAATCAGTACCCCGTTCCTGCCTTCTCCCCATACCCCCTGACTCCGCTATCCTTAATACAATACAATACAATACAATACAATATATCTTTATTGTCATTGTACCCAGGGGTACAACGAGATTGGGAATGCGCCTCCCATACGATGCACTAATTTAGGTAATTTAGACAGCAGCAACCCAACGAAACGAACAGTTGTAACAGTTTTGGACAGGGTAAAGTGCAAGTTGATCTATGCGTTGTGGCCATCCGGCTCAGCAGGACCGGTTCATAGCAGCTATGGCCCTGGGGATGAAGCTGTTCCTGAGTCTGGAGGTGCGGGCATAGAAGGCCTTGTATCGTCTGCCCGATGGAAGGAGTTCGAACAGACTGTTGCAGGGGTGTGAAGAGTCTTTGTGGATGCTGGTGGCTTTTCTGAGGCATCGTGTGTTGTAGATGCCCTCCAAGTCTGGTAGCTGTGTTCCGATGGCCCTCTGAGCTCTATGGACTACCCGCTGTAGAGCTTTCCTTTCTGCCTCCGTGCAGCTGAGGTACCACACAGGGATTCCATGCGTTAGGATGCTCTCTATGGTGCAGCGGTAGAAGGTCGTCAGCAGCTGTTGGGGTAGACCAGACTTTTTCAGTGTTCTTAAGTAGAACAGTCTTTGTTGTGCCTTCTTGACCAGCGCAGCAGTGTTATTGGACCATGTTAGGTCCTCCGAAATGTGAGTGCCCAGAAACTTGAAGCTGGACACTCTCTCCACACTGACCCCATTGATAGAGATCGGGGCATATTCCCCGTTATGTGACCTACGGAAGTTGATGATCAGCTCCTTGGTCTTGGTGGTATTTAGGGACAGGTTGTTATCCGAGCACCAGTCCGCCAGGTTCTGCACCTCCGCTCTATAGTTTGTTTCATCCCCGTTGGTGATCAGCCCGATCACCGTTGTGTCATCTGCAAACTTGACAATGGTGTTGGTGTCGAATGCAGGAACACAGTCGTGTGTGAAGAGGGAGTAGAGCATGGGGCTCAGAACACAGCCCTGTGGTGTGCCGGTACTCAGGGTGATAGTGGAGGACAGGTGCGGGCCCATTCTCACTGCCTGCGGTCGTTCCAGCAGGAAGTCCAGGATCCAGTCACATAATGACGAGCTAAGGCCTAGCTGGTGGAGTTTGGTGATGAGCTCTATCTAGCTTTCTCTTGAATGCATTCAGAGAATTGGCCTCCACTGACTTCTGAGGCAGTGAAATCCACAGATTTACAACTCTCTGACTGAAAAAGTTTTTCTTCATCTCCGTTCTAAATGGCCTACCCCTTATTCTTAAACTGTGGCCCCTGGTTCTGGACTTCCCAAACATTGGGAACATGTTTCCTGCCTCTAATGTGTCCAACCCCTTAATAATCTTATATGTTTCGATAAGATCCCCTCTCATCCTTCTAAATTCCAGTGTATACAAGCCTAGCCGCTCCAGTCTTTTGCAGTGTTGGTGTGTTGGAGGATTGTATGCTGTATGCAATGGCTAATGGGGTAGAAGGTGAGGACAAGGGGGACTCTGTCCTTGTTGTGAATGGGGGGAGGAGGAGCAAGAGCGGAGCTGCGGGATATCGAGGAGACCCCAGTGAGAGCCTCAGCTATCATGGAAGAGGGGGACCCCCGTTCCCTAAAGAATGAGGACATCGATGATCTGGTATGGAAAACCTCATCCTGGACGCAGATGCGGCGTAAACGGAGGTATTGGGAGTAGGGGATAGAGTCTTTACAGGAAGCAGTGTGGGAAGAAGTGTAGTCTAGATAGCTATGGGAGTCAGTAGGTTTATCGTAGATGTCGGTCAATAGTCTGTCTCCTGTGATGGGGACGGTGAGATCCAGAAACGGTAGGGAGATGTCAGAGATGGTCCAAGTGAGTTTGAGTGCAGGATGGAAATTAGTTGTGAAGCTGATGAAGTCAGTGAGTTCTGCATGGGTGCAGGAGGTGGCACCGATGCAGCCATCAATGTAGCGGAGATAGAGTTCGGGGATCGGACTAGTGTACGCCTGGAACAGTGTTTGTTCCCTACAAGGAGGCAGGCATAGCTGGGGCCGATGCGAGTGCCCATAGCTACGCCTTGGATTTGGAGGAAGTGGGAAGAGTCGAAGGAGAAGTTGTTGAGGGTAAGGACCAGCTCTGCTAGGGGGAGGACGGTATTAGTAGACGGAAATTGGCTGGTTCTGCGGTCGAGGAAGAAACAAGAGGGCTTTAAGACATTCCTGGGGGGTGGAGGTGTAGAGTGACCGGACATCCATGGTAATGATGTGGGAGTGGGGGCCTGGAAAACAGAAGTAATTGAAGATTTGCCTGGGGAAGGGGTGGTTTCCTCTGCAATCGCAGGAGATGAAACACCTGTCCCTTTACCTCCCCCCTTCAACACCATCCAAGGACCCCAACAGTCTTTTCAAGTGAGGCAGAGGTTCACTTGCACCTCCTCCAACTTCATCTACTGTATCTGCTGTTCCAGCTATCAACTTCGGTACATCGGCAAGACCAAGCGCAGGCTCGCCGATCGTTTCGCTGAACACCTCCGCTCAGTCCTGAACCTACCTGATCTCCCGGTTGCTCAGCACTTTAACTCCCCCTCCCATTCCCAATCTGACCTTTCTGTCCTGGGCCTCTTCCATTGTCAGAGTGAGGCTCAGTGCAAATTGGAGGAAGAGCACCTCATATTTTGCTTGGGTAACTTAGCGGTATGAACATTGACTTTTCTAACTTCAAATACCCCTTGCTTTCCCTCTCTCTCCATCCCCTCCCCCTTCCCAGTTCTCTCACCAGTCTTACTGTCTCTGACTACATTCTATCTCTGTCCCACCCACTCCCCTGACATCAGTCTGAAGAAGGGTCTCAACCCAAAACGTCACCCATTCCTTCTCTCCAGAGATGCTGCCTGTCCCTCTGAGTTACTCCAGCATTTTGTGTCTACATTCAATTTGAACCAGCATCTGCACTTCTTTCCCACACACAAGGCTTTCCTCTTTATATCCTCACATGGAATAGCCCAAATAGGATATTGGATCCCAGACATGCCTATGAGGATAATATAATGGAGTTTGCCAAATGCTGTGAAACCACATCCCAGCAGGAAGCTGTGGTCTTTAAAAAAAACGTATACAATATTTGGAAGAGCGGCAAAGAAGCTATGTTACTAAATACTAAATATGACTAAATAGCCAAAGTTTTATAACTTTCTTGTTTAACATAAATAGATTAAAACATCGGCAGATATATTGTAGAGAATTGCTTCAGACAGGTCTGCTGGGCATTCACACACTAAAATTCCACACTCCATCTTGGGTGTCAGAGTTGAGGTTTTTGCAAGTAGATATATATTCTAATGATCGCACAAAAAAAGATATAAACATAGCACAAAAAGTAAGGAAATTTGTGTTTGGTAGATTATTTCTTTGTTGTATCAATGCTTCTTGGCAATAAATCTTATACCGTTGGAAAGCCTGTTTATTTCCCTTTTAAATGGTGCCACATTTGTAAGGAACATGCATTTGTGGGATGAGCAGCAGAGCTGAGTATGTGGGTTGCGCCCATGAAAAATCTGGCAAATCTTCTCTGCCAATGCCAAACAGCTTATTCTGCCATTGACTCTTGTTCGGTGTTGTTTGGTGGATTGGATGATTGAAGTCTGAAGAAACAAGACATATTGGCAATTTAACAATTTATTCATTTAATAAACAGGAGCCTCAGTAGCGTGTGGACGAACCATACACAGCCACAACAGCCTGGCACCTCCTCCTTATGCTGGTCACCAGCCTGGTCACACACTGTTGTGGGATGGCATCCCATTCTTCAACCAGCATTTGTCGCAAGTCAGCCAACGTGGTTGTGTTGGTCACTCTGGCACGAACAGCATGCCCAAGCTGATCCCACAAGTGTTCAATGGGGTTGAGGTCAGGACTGCTGGCAGGCCATTCCATCCTCTCCACTCCCAAATTCTGGAGGTAGTCTCTGAGAAACCTTGCTCTGTGGGGGCGAGCATTGTCATCTTGGAGGATAGAGTTCGATCCCAGACTGTGGAGATATGGGATTGCCACTGGTTGCAGAATCTCATCTCGATATCTCTCTGCATTGAGATTGCCTCCAATGATGACAAGCCTCGTTTTTCCAGTGAGGGAGATGCTGCCCCACACCATCACACTGCCTCCACCAAAAGATGTTACTCTATCAGGCACCTGATTGTCAGCACCTGGGGGTACCAGAAGCTCAAAACAAGAGTCAATAGCAACAGCAGAATAAGCTGTTTGGCATTGGCAGAGAAGATTTGGCAAATTTTTCATGGGCGCAACCCATATACTCAGCTCTGCTGCTCATCCCACAAATGCATGTTCCTTACAAATGTGGCACCATTTAAAAGGGAAATAAACAGGCTTTCCAACGGTATAAGATTTATTGCCAAGAAGCATTGTTACAACAAAGAAATAATCTACCAAACACAAATTTCCTTACTTTTTGTGCTATGTTTATTTTAAATGTGTCAGGTTGGAGATCAGTAGGATTGCAGACAGTCATCAGGAATTATAACAACGATGTGCAAAATATTAAACAAAACAGGCAATGATTTCCTCGTAGCAAACTAAAATGTCATGAAGGAAATGATGCAAGCTTGAGACTTAATGGTTTCAGACTGTTGAAAGGGAACATTTCTGAACACTGGTCCCACACTACTAATAAAGGAAATATAAAATTACAGACTGAAAATCCTCTGCGCTCAAACTCTCGTCAAGGATATTGCCAGCATATTATTTTGTGATGCACGTGAGTGTGTGTGTGTTAAAGAGAGGGAGCGAGTGAGAGAGAGACAGATAGAGAGAGGCAGAGAAGGGGGAAAGAGGGGGAGAGAGAGTGAGAGGGGGAGGAGAGAGAGAGAGAGAGAGAGAGAGAGAGAGAAAGAGAGAGAGAATTTAAAAATGTTGAGTGAAAGATGACAGCATTATTTAATGAAATTCCCAGTTAATTAAATAGTGGGTAGAACTACATTATCAGCTGGCATGATCCCATGTTTCATCAAAGGTAACGTCTTTAAACCTATTATTCATGAATGAAGCATTGTTCTACAGTAATTTTCTCTAACTCTGCTACTTAAAATGTGTATATCTAAAATCAAATCAAAGTTAAAGCAGTTGATGCAATTGCCTTTTAGCTCCAGAGACCCAGGTTTGATTCTGTCCCTGGGGGACATGAATCTGAAAATTCTCCCTGTGGCCTCACGGGTTTCCCCCATGTGCTCCAGTTTTCTCCCACATATCAAAGATGTTCTGGGTTTGAGGTTACATGGTCACTGTAAATTGCCCCGTTGTAAATAGGTGGCAGGAGAATCAGTGGGAGTAGCTGTGGAAGTTGATAGCACTATGTTAACAGTTTTAGTATATGAAGAGTGCTTGGTGGTGCAGATGCAGTGGCCCGAAGTGCTTGTTTACGTCACACTATGAACCTACCTTAGAGGGAACTGTATTGAATAATACAATAGACAATAGACAATAGGTGCAGGAGGAGGCCATTCGGCCCTTCGAGCCAGCACCACCATTCAATGTGATCATGGCTGATCATTCTCAATCAGTACCCCGTTCCTGCCTTCTCCCCATACCCCCTGACTCCGCTAACCTTAAGAGCTCTATCCAGCTCTCTCTTGAATGCTTTCAGAGAATTGGCCTCCACTGCCTTCTGAGGCAGAGAATTCCACAGATTCACAACTCTCTGACTGAAAAAGTTTTTCCTCATCTCCGTTCTAAATGGCCTACCTCTTACTCTTAAACTGTGGCCCCTTGTTCTGGACTCCCCCAACATTGGGAACATGTTTCCTGCCTCTAACATGTCCAACCCCTTAATAATCTTATACGTTTTGATAAGATCTCCTCTCATCCTTCTAAATTCCAGTGTATACAAGCCTACATTACAAAATCCTAGCAAAGGCAAATATGCTAAAACACATAAATGAGTGCTCCAGAGCAATATTTCTGATAACACCCTAATCAATAGGAAGTAGCAAGGGTGTGTACCTGGAACAGAACTCAGTGGACAGAATTATTAGATGGCAGACTTGGTTGTGGCATCATGTGGAATTTGCTTCAGGGTACATATGAACTAACATTTGGCTAGCAAATTTTAAAAAAATCCTGTGTGGATCTGGATATTGTATTCAACCTTGATTCATTCACATTTTGAACAAATACAGTCGTTACAGCAATCAGTATATTTATTAATTTGGACGCAGAAGCTTTGTTCCAGATAGATAGAAAATATAGAAAAGATAGAAACCAAAGATAGACACAGAAAGCTGGAGTAACTCAGCGGGACAGGCAGTATCTCTGGAGAGAAGGAATGGGTCACCCATTCCTTCTCTCCAGAGATGCTGCCTGTCCTGCTGAGTTACTCCAGCTTTTTGTGTCTTTCTATTTTCCTGGTAATTACAGAATTATCAGTGTATTAAAGGATTTCATTTGATAAACATCCAAGGTTAGGAAGTGGTTGAGGCAGGTACTATAGCAACATTTTAAATACATTTGGACAGGTGCGTGGTTCAGAGGGATATGTATTAAAAAAGTCGGCAAATTGGTCCAGCATAATTGTGCGGTCAGGTCGGCAAGGTGAAGTCGAGCTGAAGGGCCTGTTCCCATGCTCTATGACTGTATGTAAGTTATATCTGCTGTCAAAGTGATTTATTATCTGAGGATCATCCGATGCCTTTGTAGATTTGTCATGAAGTGATTATAATTCAAACTCTTGGAACGTAAGGTATTTGGAGCATCTCGCAATGGCAGTCATAACACCTCTGCTGCTGAAAATTGCATCTGCACCCACAACAATAATATTATTTCTGCATTATTGTTAGTCTGGCCTGCACAACCAGAAGTTGCATTTACTGCCCCACCACAGAAGGCCAACTCGCTGGTAACTGGTTTTACAAAAGAGTGGCTTGCCAGAGACATCGAAAGGCCATTAAGATCTATCACATTACAGTTAGGTTAGATTGAAGTTACAGATTCCCTTCCCTGAAGGACATTAACAAACTCATTGAGCATATACAACAATCCTGCTGCTTTGGTGGCTATTTATTTTTACTCGTGGCAGCCTATTAACTAGTAGATTTAATTAATTTAGTTTCCTAACTTATTATAAAATCACACAGAATTACGAGCATTGTCCCATAACAACCACATTGTGGTATAATCCGTCATTTCATAAAACCGGCCTGCATAACTGGTTCCACACTTCAGTAGTAGAGAAACATGGTCACCTGAAGTTAATGATTTATGACATGGATTTTTTCTGCTGCTTGTCAACCCAACAGATCTTGGCAAGAAAGCTGCATTTAGAAAATGTAAAACATTGAATACTATCTCCATGAATCTTAGGCATCAGCCTGACCTCTGTGTCTTAAGGTGTATCTTCAAAAATCCACGCCAGGGTGTGTGTGTGTGTGTGTGTGTGTGTGTGTGTGTGTGTGTGTGTGTGTGTGCCTTTCTTTTAGATTTCACCTTAATCCAAGCCCTGCTTGACATTCTAAAACCCATGTTCAGAAAATGAGGACTTCCCTTCATCCTTTGATAATATCTCCCTCTCAATGATCATCAATAAAACAAATTATTTTATTTTCTGCTGGCTGGCTAGAACATTTCACGCGAGTAGGGGCTAATCCCTAAAATTGCTCCACTGATATAATCATTTGAGAATGTTTTAAAGCTGTGAAGGACCTGAATCCATGTATAATATCCATTCCCTTTACCTCTTTTACTGGAATAATTCAGAAACAACCTCTGAACCACACATGAGAAAAGTAATTATCTTTTGATGCAAGCAACATGAAGACAATTCATTGATTAAATATTGACATCCAATTTGTTTGCTTATTTGAATCTTACAAAATAAAACAAAATCAGTTTTCTTGATTTTAATTTTTTTTAAATTTGAATTAACTTTATTTGGCAATCAATATTGACTTTTAATTTATAACGGACATAAATATAGTCTTTGATACATCTCATCCAAGCCTTCCACCACTTATCTAGTTGCAGGAGTGTACATGGGAACTATTGCCCAGAAAGTCAATTTACACACATCCTCCAAATATTAATAAAACAAACCTTAAACAAGGTTTGAGGAAAATAATTTTGATTTTTATTAACTGGAACAGTTTATTTAAACTCAAATTAAGAAAAGCATCTTCTCTATTACTACTACTACAACATTGTGGATCGCTAATTTTTTTTTGATGCTCAATTTGGTCTTGCTTCTTGCTCATTTCTCCAATCCACAGTTTTGCCAATTTTCAGATTCAAATGCAACAAATCATTTATTTCAAGTCCGTCATTCATTTAATGTAAAGGCGAATCTCTGATCTTCATACACTTTAAAATAAATGTGTAATAGCATTTTAAGGAACAGAGCAGTTGTGATGTCTGATTACTTAACACTTCCATAGAGCCAACAATTAATTGCAGGAAAAAAATGTCCTTCGCCAGCAATTGGTAACAGGACTACCAACTAGGTGCTGGAATAATATTATCAGAGGTTAGTGTGGCATGTCTTTTTCAGTTTTAAAAACGTAACAGAGATAAAGCTACTTGAGTACAACTGGGCAAATAATGTTCATGTAACAGATAGCTGATAGCATTTCTTGTTTCCTGGTTTGTCCCTGCTTCTCTTCTTAAACAGAGGACCCAACACTGTTGCCGACGCCACCGCACTGACCAACGATCACCCCTGCACTCACTCCATCCTACACACTAGGGACAATTTTTACAGAGGCCAATTAACTTACAAACCTGGATGTCTTTGGAATGTGGGAGGAAACTGTAGCACCTGGAGAAAACCCACGCGATAGACAATAGACAATAGACAATAGACAATAGGTGCAGGAGTAGGCCATTCAGCCCTTCGAGCCAGCACCGCCATTCAATGCGATCATGGCTGATCACTCAATCAGTACCCCGTTCCTGCCTTCTCCCCATACCCCCTCACTCCGCTATCCTCAAGAGCTCTATCCAGCTCTCTCTTGAAAGCATCCAACGAACTGGCCTCCACTGCCTTCTGAGGCAGAGAATTCCACACCTTCACCACCCTCTGACTGAAAAAGTTCTTCCTCATCTCCGTTCTAAATGGCCTACCCCTTATTCTCAAACTGTGGCCCCTTGTTCTGGACTCCCCTAACATTGGGAACATGTTATCTGCCTCTAATGTGTCCAATCCCCTAATTATCTTATATGTTTCAATAAGATCCCCCCTCATCCTTCTAAATTCCAGTGTATACAAGCCCAATCGCTCCAGCCTTTCAACATACGACAGTCCCGCCATTCCGGGAATTAACCTAGTGAACCTACGCTGCACGCCCTCCATAGCAAGAATATCCTTCCTCAAATTTGGAGACCAAAACTGCACACAGTACTCCAGGTGCGGTCTCACCAGGGCCCGGTACAACTGTAGAAGGACCTCTTTGCTCCTATACTCAACTCCTCTTGTTACGAAGGCCAACATTCCATTGGCTTTCTTCACTGCCTGCTGTACCTGCATGCGATCACAGGGAGACCATGCTAACACTGTACAGACACCACCCGTAGTCAGGATCAAACCCGGGTCTCTAGTGTGGTGTTGTAAGGTAGCAACTCGACCACTGCACCACTGTACCACCCTGAAGTTGAAAGTGTCAAAGACCCTGCAAATATAGTCTTCCTCAACCATCACCACAATCTGACATCCTCAATCTCTGCAGAGTTGCCACAGCATTTGGGCTGCACAGACAATCACCAAAATTAGCAAGCATGAAGAAACTACTAGCTTCTCGACCAAAATACAGCAGGACTGCTCTGAGGGCATGAGTAGGGGATTCCAAGATATAATAATTGCAAAAGTCAGGCATTCTTTGACTGGAAACTTCACCATGATTTAAGGGAGAATAAATTATCTCAAGACATCTGAAGATCAAGGTCCAACAGAAAACCTGCAAACTAAAGAACAGCTAGTAGAAACAAGGAACTGCAGATGCTGGTTTACCAAGGAAAGATACAAAACGCTGGAGTAACTCAGCATGTCAGGCAGCATCCCCTAGAATATGGATGGATGACATTTGGGGTTGGGACACTTCTTCAGACTGATTGCAGAGGTCAAGAGTGTTGAGTGTTTTATTGTCATATGTCCCGAACCGGAACAATGACATTCTTCTTTGCAGCAGCACAACAGATATGTATATATACGCGCACACACACACACACACAGTTTATTATGGTGCTTACGAGTGCTATGTTTACATATTTGCTGTGCTGCTGCAAAGAAGAATTTCATTGTTCCGTTTTGGGACATATGACAATAATGTGTGTGCGTGCATGCATGCGTGCATTTTTATGAAAAAAAACAAACAATAATAATGCAATAACAGGCTGCATTCTGACTGCAGTTAAAGAACAGTTGATGGGTGGATAGAGGCTGGTAACCACAGCCTGTGCAGATTCTCCATCACTCTCCAGATCATCTACAGCCACGCACCCAAGAGTCTACACCATTGGGAACCAAGAACGGACATGGACCTCTCAAGCAGCGCGGTCGGGACTTGCTGGAGTTTACATTCCAATGAGTTCTTCAATTGTGACCCTGCCTTTGATGTGAAGGCCCTTGAATCCACAACAATTTGAGACAGATGCTCCACTGATCCTCCCGATTAAAGGAATGACGTATGAGGTAAAAAATAAGCTCATCCATGTCGCTACCTGCATTTCTCGTGGGATAATGAGTGGTGAAAATTATGCCTGTGGTGCCTCGAGGTGCAGGAATCCACATTTTCACCACCTTCCAACCTCTCACCCATTTACTTTCCCCTGTCCCACCTGTGCCCGAGACTGTGGGTTCCACATCGACCACTTCAGTCTTCTCAAGGCCCACAAAATGAGAATGTGCAAGTCAACCTGAGTCCAAGGGAATGTCTCAGAGGATGGTGATGATACAAGCAGTGGTTGTCACCAGTTGCGCAGGTAGTGGACAGGGTAGTAAACTAAGTGAGCTATATTTTATAGATCGCAATAAACACTCATCTAGACAAACAGAGTATTTGCTTTTTGCTTGTTCACAATGGATTGTGAAAAGGATTTATCAACTCATGAAGTAATCCACTGTCCACATAACACAGCCTCTTATCTTCCTTTGTAGTCACAATATTAATGCCGCTGGTCGAGATCAGTTACTGATCAACTGTGACCATCTGGCAGATAAAGGCCAAGGATTTGATGATGATACTTCTGCTGAATGTAAAAAGGGAGGTGGTTAAATCATTTTGTTGGAGATTTACCTTTCCACTTTCCAGCTCAAATGCAGGCATGATCTAGTTCATTAATTGAAGAATTGGAAATGAATTGAAAACATTTGCTCCACAATCTCTTCCAGCACTGCCACTGACATCTGTGCCCATCCAATTTTGGTCTCTTGAGCTGCTCCAAACTTAACTACTTCTCCCACAACTGATCATGTTGGCCACTGCTAAGAACCTAATCTTCAGGGAATCCCTCCTGAAATTTCAGCCTCATTAACTTTCGTCTCGTTTTTGACACTCCTTAAAACTTACTAAATCAAAGCCTCATTATTGCACAGAAAGAAACCATTTGACCCACGTTTCAGTTGACCTGTTGTGCAATCAAATCAGTTCTGCTCCTCTGCTCCTTCTCCATTGAATTACCTTCAAATATCTACCATACTTACACTCACTGCTTTCCAGATCCTAACTACAATCCGCATCAAAAATGTTTTACCACCTTCTTTTGGGAATATTCCCTCGATTAATGGGAGCAGTTTCACTTGTTTTACCCTATCTGAACCAGTCAACATTTTGTACACCTCCATCAAATCTCTCTCAACTATCACAGGTCAGGAGAGATTTTTTTATCTCTCCTAATATATTAAATCTATTGTGGGAACCATTCTAATAATACCTTTCTGGACTTCTCTAGGAAGTTCACAAACTTCTTAAAGTGCAGTAGCCCAAATTGGATGTAATGCTCCAACCGTTTCTCTATAGTCAAAGTTATGTTTGTTGTGTGGTGTGTCGTAATATTTTGAAACATAAACGTGCTATAGAAATGAAAATTGTTGTTATCGGGGACGCATCAATGGTAATGAAATGCAGATTTTTAGACTTTGGTGAGGCCACATTTGGAGTATTGAATGCAGTTCTGGTCACCCCATTCCAGGAGGGATGTGGAGGCTTTGGAGACGATGCAAAGGAGGTTTACCAGAATGTTCCCTGGATTTGAGGGTTCAGTGTCAAGGGGAGGTTGGATAATCTTGGATTGTTTACTCTGGATTGTTGGAGATTGTGAGGAGACTGAAGAGAAGCATGTAAACTTATGAGAGACATAGATAGCATAGAAAGCCAGAACCTTTTATCCCGAATGGAAATGTCCAATACTAGAGGGCATAAGGTGAGAGGGAGAATGTTTAATGGAGATGTGTGGGGCAAGTTTTTTTTATACAGAGAGTGGTGGGGGCCTGGAACGCATTGCCAGGGATGGCGGTGGAAGCAGATACAATGGTGGCATTTAATAGTCTTTCAGATAGACACATTGAAATGCAAAGATAGAGGGAAATGTATCATGTACAGGCAGATGAAATCAGTTTGATTTGGCATCATGCTCTTTGTTGTGCTGTACTGTTCTACGAAACAGTTGAAGACAAATGAATTTTAGAACTTTAACTGCAAGAATCCATTGGTCTAAGAATATTGACTCTAACATCAACAACCATTATCCATGATCTAGGAATGAATTTGGTGAGATTTGTCTCAGATTCCAATTAATATTAATTTTGCTTGGCTTCCTTCAACCTGCAATTCGTCAATTATTGCCATAAAAGGTAGTCTCCCTCATTTCACCCATGGAATTAAATTATTTTGAATATGTTTGGACCAACGACTAGTTTAGGATATGGCAGATCCAAGACTAGACATTGGCTTACATTGGGTGAGTAAATATCCCTGATCGTACAATGCTGATGATTGGGAATAAGCTACTGAGGTAGTAATTGTCCAGATTGAAATGAATTGAATAAATTTTATTAGCCAAGTATGTACACATACAAGGAATTTGCCTTGGTGCTCCGCTCGCAAAGAACTACACGACATATAGTAAATAATTAAGAATAAAACATAAAACATTAAAACATTAAGAATAAAACATTATAGTTTAAACATGTGAATGAAATAAAATGCCAGAGCAAAAGGCTACAGACTTTGCTGGATCAGTCCATTTTGGGTAATTTAGTGAGGATGTGACTAATTAACTGCACCAAATAAAATTCCCGACTGCATCCAAACAGGAAGTATAATTTGATCAAATTAATTCGGAATATACGTCATTAAGAGCTTTTAAATTTCAGCAATTATACTCACAATCAGAACTTTTATCTTCCTGATACAAACCACCAGAATTCAAACAATGGTGTTTTATTTAAAATTAAACTTAATTATACAGAACATCAAATTTGGGCACTATTTCCTTTTATGATTAAATACCAGCTCTTTTTACTGCTAACATCACTAGCCCCTGCAGACGTAGATAGATTTTTAACTTCAAAACATGAATGCAGTATGTTGTTAATTAGAGATAACTACCTCAAATACACTCTAAAAATCTTTTCATTTTGGTCATGCTGCTGCTACTGGGTAGCCTACATCGCAATAACAGCAGTCACTAGGGTTGCCAACTATCACGTATTAGCCAGGACATCCCGTATTTTGGGCTAAATTAGTTTGTCCCGTACGGGACCGCCCTTGTCCCATTTTATTAGGGTTGCCAACTTCCTCACTTCCAAAGTTGGCAACCTTAGCAGTCACCCAGCTCCTTTTGCCTCCTCCCTATGCTCATCTCTCATTCCTAAATCCCATATCCCCCCCCCCCCCCCCCACCCCATCAACCGACCCCGACCCCCCTCTCTCTTACACCCACACCCCTTTCTCTGGCTTTACATTTCACTTCTCCTCCTTGTTCCTTATCTCACACCCTATTGTTTCCTTTACCCCTTTAGCCTTTGTCACTTACTGCCAACTTACTGCCAACCACCTTCCCTCACCTGTATCTACCTAGCATTCTACCTAGCATAACTATCCACCTCCAGTTTAAATTCCATTTGGAATATTTTGGAGGACCAAGAACCAAGAACATGGATAGGTGGGGTTTCGGATCAGGACGCTTCTTCAGATCCAACCCAAAGTGTCACCTATCTATGCTCTCAAAGATACAGCCTGACCTCTGAGTTACTCCAGCACTCTGTATCTTTTTTTGTAAACCAGGATCAGCAGTTCCTTGTTTTTACCTATCACTTGCCAGGCTTTGTCCCACCCCAGCCCACGGTGCTGCCTGACCATCTGAGGTTCTCTGCCACTTTGTTTTTGATATAAATGCAAGTTCTATTTCTATTTAAAAATCTGTGCCTCTTTGTACATCATATCTGAGATGAAATCTGGCTGCACAGGATAGAGCACTATTGGGCCTAGGACTGCAATAATATGGAATATTATGTGTCCATTTTCAACTCAAAATGTCAACCATTCCTTTCCTTACACTGATGCTGGTCAACTTGCTGAGATCCGCCAGCAGATTGTTTGCTGCTAATTATAGACAGAGAGATATTTATGTACATTAATTACTTCTCCATAATCTGGATTTGTGAGATCTGGAACAGATTGATTAGTAGGACTAGATGTTACAATCCCTAAGGTTTGCACTACAAGATTGCTCAGGATTTGCTTTGGCATTTCCTGCAACAGATTCACATGACCTGAAAACCAGGCAATGAAAAAACCTTAAGAAATCTATTAGTTTCAACAATAATTTTCTTTGTGAGCCAACTAGATAAATGAAAATATGAACAACATTTTTAAGGAAAGATTGAAGCAATTGATAGCAAACCAGTAAAATAATTGTAATTCAAAGACAGAGGGTACAGCAAACAATGTTGGAACTAATGGAACATGGAACGAGTTGCCTAGCAGAAAAGGGAAGGACAAAATCATTCAAAATCCCATCAAAGCATTGTAGAAAATGATTGTTTCGAAGCTGACATTGGTTGAAAGATAGTAGAATACACTAAAAATAAGATGGAGCACAAGGTTCCTGTATGGTTCCATGTGCTGTATACAAAACAACAGGAAATAATCCTTATAGAAACAAAGAACTTCAGATGATGATTTATACCAAAGCTAGACACAAAGTGCTAGAGTAACTCAGCGGCTCAGGCAGCATCTCTGGGAAAAAAAGGATGGCTGACGTTTGAGATCTGGATCCTTCTTCAGACCCATCATAATAATCATTGGTTGACTTTTAAATCATGGCTTGTTTTAAGGGAAGGTCACAGTATAAGAGAAGGGTATAGGGAAAATGGATATGATGAAAATAGACAAAAACTGGCCGGGCAAAAATAGGTTAGTTCTTGTCCAGGACGGGATGCATACCTTGTTGCTGAATTAAATAAGAGTGGGCAACTGAGAATATTATGACCCTGTTCAAAAAACAGGAGCTGGGGATAGTGAGGGAGCATTTTTTGCAACAAAAGTTCAGTCAGTGTAAAGGTATGGAAAATTAACTTGGGGCAAAAAAAAGCTTTCTGTAAATATTTTGGATATTTAACAAGACCTTCATGGCGAATAGCATTTAACTAAGTAGGTTTCAATGGATGTAGTTATAAAAGTTTGTCACCAATAGTGAATATTGCACTACCGAACATTTAAACTTTGTCTTTTAATACATCACATAACAGCAGAAAGTCTAATATATTTGGCAAATAAAGACATGAATAAAAAATGCAGTTTGTTCTGATGATATGACTATGTGGAAGGTTGGCAAAAGCAGATTCAATATTGATTTTCTAAAGAGAACCAGATTGACAGTGAGACAACTTGCTGTGTGTGACAAATTGGATAATTCTTTCAAAGTGCAGCGCACCACAGACGTAGAGCAGCCTCAATTGTGCTGTTAATTTTTGAAGGCACAGTGGCAACGTGGTAAATGATTACAGTAATGTAATTTTAAATTTTAAATAATTCTGCATAATATCTATATTGTTAGCAAACCATATTGTACACATGTGCAGCTAATGTGATTTGTTAACTGCTTGCAGAAAGATACTGCCAATTTTAAGCAGGTCTTAAACTTTGGAAAGATGTTATTACCCTCTACTGGCCAGCATAGGTAGTACAGTCCAACTACCGATTTAAGATCCTAAATCAGAGATTTTAATAACAATAATGGAATATTAATATTTTGATTGGTCCAACAGTTCAAGTGTGGCCCCTATAACATTTATATGACATAATGTAAAATTCTCATTGTCCTCTGGCATTATAGACAATAGACAATAGACAATAGGTGCAGGAGTAGGCCATTCGGCCCTTTGAGCCAGTACCGCCATTCTATGTGATCATGGCTGGTCATTCACAATCAGTACCCCGTTCCTGCCTTCTCCCCATACCCCCTGGATCCGCTATCTTTAAGAGTATCCAGCTCTCTCTTGAAAGCATCCAGAGAATTGGCCTACCCCGCTTCTGAGACAGAGAATTCCACAGATTTACAACTCTCTGATTGAAAAAGTTTTTCCTCATCTCCGTTCTAAATGGCCTACCCTATATTCTTAAACTGTGGCCTCTGGTTCTGGACTCCCCCAACATTGGGAACATGTTTCCTGCCTCTAACGTGTCCAATCCCTTAATAATCTTATATGTTTCAATAAGATCCCCTCTCATCCTTCTAAATGTATACAATGCCCAGTCGCTCCAGTCTTTCAACATATGACAGTCCCGCCATTCCGGGAATTAACCTAGTGAACCTACGCTGCACTCTCTCAATAGCAAGAATGTCCTTCCTCAAATTTGGAGACCAAAATTGCACACAGTACTCCAGCTGTGGTCTCACTAGGGCCATGTATAACTGCAGAAGGACCTCTTTGCTCCTATACTCAACTCCTCCTGTCATAAAGGCCAACATGCCATTAGCTTCTTTTCACTGCCTGCTCTACCTGCATGCTAACTTTAAGTGACTGATGAACAAGGACACCCAGATCTCTTTGTACTTCCCCATTTCCTAACTTGACACCATTCAGATAATAATCTGCCTTCCTGTTCTTACCATCATTAACCTCACATTTATCCACATTAAACTGCATTCCTATATTTCTGGACAAAAGCACATCCCTGATTTCTTCACAACTCTAGCCCATTATTAAATACCAAGGTATGACACAACTTAGCTTACGCACCTAACAATTTTCAAATGAGATGCTGCAAGGGGAGAGGGGTCTTATCCAGTTCTGATCTGATTACCTCCGAGTCTCTGCTGACTATGGATGTCGGTGACGAAGAGTTTATGAACCAAAATCAGTTTCAGGGAAATAAAGAGGATGCTCTTGATTTGCATCTAGATCCAGGGCTAGGTGGAGATACAGACCTAGAGAATACACTGTAAATGGCTCGATTGTAATTACATCTGTCTTTCTGCTGACTGGATAGTATGCAACAAAAGCTTTTCACTGTACCTCGGTACATGTGACAACAAGCTAAACTAAAACTGAAACTAGACTGAAGCACATTTCCACCAATCCAAGTGCCTGTGCCAGCAGTGGACCAAAATTATCATTGCCTTTCAATCAAAGAAGATAAATCTCTCTAAGCCCCACCCACATTGCTATACTGCCAGCCTGCCACCTTCCAGCTCACTGCGCTCCACCCCACATTGGTCAAGTAAGACATTTGATTCCCAAATACAACCAACTATTTTGTACTTTTTATTTCATTATTTTTTAGCAACTTCAAGTAATTTGCTCTCTCTGCTGGCATCGGAGCAGGTCAACCCTGTCATAAGTAATATTCATCTGTACTATTGGCTAATTTTTCCCCTCCTTTGGTAGGAACTGACATGCTTGGCAGCTCATGTAAGAAAATAACTGCAGATGCTGGTACAAATCGAAGGTATTTATTCACAAAATGCTGGAGTAACTGAGCAGGTGAGGCAGCATCTCAGCAGAGAAGGAATGGGCGATGTTTCGGGTCGAGACCCTTCTTCAGCTCATAGAGTTCTGCATATCATACCTTTTCCATTTCTTTCATTGGGTTTTTTTCTCTAACAACCCATTTCATAGATATTGTCTTAATTTACCTCTCTTTTCACCAAATCTCATAACCTGTCAACCAGGTTACTTCATTAATGGCTTATCTCTATGGCAACCCTAGCCTCACCCTCTCAAAGATATTCCCTTTAGGGTTTGTACAGGAAATTGGCACTCAGATACAACTTAGCTTTGATCTTAGAAAATTGTAAAGCACACGTGGGATTAAATGGACAACTTCAACTCCTACTTCTTTGGTTAAGCGAGTGACATGATTAGGAATACAAAAACAAAAAAATACATTGTCATCAATATAATTTTGCATATGTAAGTTGATAATGTCTTGGTTATCTTTTTGAACACATTCTCAGATAGATTTGACTGTAACCACGACACTGAGAATGTCAGTGCCACATTTTCCAAGATTTATGTTCAATAGCCAGCAGATTAGATGTGTAATTAATAAATTTTGAGAGAAAAAGTAATCATTCTCCTGCATCCATTTTACTTAACAATCAAAAGCAAATCCATCCTTTGCCCACCCCAAGTAATGGCAAGGTTCAGGCTCACTCACATAAGGTGTTTAAGCCCTAAAAGGAAAGGACCTTGAGCATTATCAAGGTGCAACCAAAAACATGCATGTTGACTTAAAAACTGACTGGCACCTGGGGAGGTGACCTAGTGGGGAATTATGCAGAATGCCACAATGTCAGAGCAAAATTCATCAGGTATCGGGCATGCAGGAATAATGTCGTGCAACTGGAATTTTCACTTTCGCCGATGATGCAGCACTTGTATCCAACACAGAGGAGGGTCTGCAGAGGCTCATTGACAACTTTTCCCACACCTGCAGAGAGTTTGGATCAATCAGCCTGAAAAAGACCAATGTCAGTGCGCAGGATGGTAGCCACGCACCTTGCATGAACATCTGTGACCACACATGGGAAGTGGTTGAGGATTTCACCTACCTCGGATCTACAATCTCCACCAGCCTGTCCCTGGACACTGGAAATCACCAGGTGAGTCAGGAAAGCGGCTGCCCTCGAGACCAGGCTGCCAAAGAGGATGTGGACGAACAAGCACCTCACTAAAAAAACACCAAAATACGTGTGTACCAGGCATGCATTCATATCTTTCATATGCAATGCCTTAAACGGATTTTCAGTATCTCCTGGCAGGATGGTCTCCCCTACAGCAACATCCTGCAGCGCGCTGGAATCCCACAGACTCTCTGCTGAGTCAGCGATGCCACCGATGGCTTGGCCACGTTCTACGAATGGAGGATGTCCGCATGCCAAAGTTCATCTTGTATGGCCAGCTTGTAACTGCACTGCCTGCTTTCCGCTTCAAAGATGCCTGCAAGCGGGGTCTGAAGGCTTGTGGCATCAACACTGACAACTTGGAGGATGCGGCAGAGGATCGCTCCACATGGCGTGAGATTGTCCAGGAAGGCATTAGGAGGGCGGTTGTGGGCAGGAACTTGCATGGTGCAGAGAGGAGGGCCGGTGGCAAGAAACGAGCTTCTACAACCCCAACGGCCTCCTTTATCTGTTCCCAATGCGGCAAAGACTATCACTCAAGAATTGTGCTGGCCCCGCCACAGCAGACGTTGCTAATGTGTGCATGGATCGTGGAGACCTCACCGTGGCTCAGAAGCATGGTCTTTCCAGACCGAGAGCTGCCAATGAATGATCGAGGCACAGTGAAATGCTTTGTTTTGCATATGGCCTAAGCAGTATACAAGTGTTGCGATGTGTCTGGCGCCAACAAAGTTACAAAAGTACCGAACACTCCTATCTATTGCCCGCAGGCCTCAACATCCCCCACTCCCTTCCTTCCCCTTCCTCGCCTTTCCTTCTTGGGCCCCGCTGGGCCCCCCTTCGCTGGTCCCCCTTTCTTTCCGTTCGTTCTCGGCGCCCCACCACCACCAGGTCCCCCATCATTCTTGGTGCCCCTCACTCCCCCCCCCCATCCACCCCCGCCGGGGCTAATCTTTCTCAACAGCCTCCCGCTGGGTCCCCCCATTGCTATCTTCGGTCCACTTTGCTCTTGATGCTCCACCCCGCTCACGGCCCTTCTTTGCTCTTGGTGGTGTGGTTCCCGTGGACTCTAGTAGCTCGGGCCGATTTGCAAACCGCGGTGGTTGAGCCAGGCCTACCAGCGGGTCCTCTGTCATCGGTCCATGGTGCCGTTAACGGTGCACTTTCCCCTTACATTTGACCTCCCAAAGTGGAACACCTGCCTTAAAGTCTTGACTTAAATACTTGCTAGAGCACCTTAAAGTCCATCTGCCATTTCTCTTCCCTGGTCTGTAACTGATCTATATTTTGCTGTATCCTTTGACCTTTGATAGTCTTCTTCACTGTCTGCACCTCAATAATTATTAGTGTCATTTGTAAACTTATGAATCAACCCATCGACATTTCCATCTAGGTCATTTATATGTATGACAAACAGAGGTCCCAGCATAGATTCCCACAAAACAACACTGGTTACAGACCTACTGCCAGAATAACGCCCTTTCACCATTAATTCTGCCTTCTATGGGCATCGCTGTTCCGAATCCAAACTATCAAGATCCCATGTATCTCAATGTTCTAAATCAGCCTATCATGAGGGACTTTATTAAATGTCTTACTAAAAGTCTTTTAAAAACTTAATCAAGGTCGTAAGGCATGGCTTGCTCCAAATAAAGCCATTCTGACTAATTACTCTATTCTCAACCAAAGGCAAGTAAATCCTATCTTGAAGAATCCTCTCCAAAGGCTTCCCAACCCTGAAATGACGCTCGCTGTTTTATAATTTTTGGGACTATCACTTCACTTCTTAAACAAAGAAACAACTTTAGCTACTCGACAGTCCTTGTGGACCTTGCCTGGGAATGGAGAGGACATAAAGATCTCCGTCAAGGCCTCTGCAACCTCTTCTCATGCTTCTCTCTATAACCTGGGATAGATCCCACTCGGTTCCAGGGATGTTTCCACCTTAATTCTTTTCAAGAGACCCAACACCACCTCCTTTAAACCCAGTGAACACTTTGATAAATTAAGTGGAATACCCCACATTTATGTTCAATTATTTTGGAGAAAAATACAGAAACTGCACTGCAGCATTTGTTCAGTCAATGACAGTTGCAAGTATTTTCAATAATTGCAGGAAAGCTGACAAAATATTTTGCATTTTACTAATGGAAGAATCATCATCAAAACATACACTCAGCTGGCACTCTTCCAGGTGAAAATCAAATAAGAGTTTTGACACAAACATAAGGAAGAGTGCCTCAATTTGACAAAAACCGCATGCAGGATTCTTTATGCGATGACTCACTACGCAAACTATGGTTACTGTCACAAATAGGACATGTGATAGAGGATGAACTACATCAAAATAATGTGCAAAGTTCCAATGTAATGTCGTCAATATAAACTATTCACCTTCACCGTATTTACCATCAGGCCTTCTGTAGGTTTTCCAACATTTTCAGCTGTTTTCAGATTATTAATGTCAACAGCATTTTGACATTGCTTTGCCAAAACAACACTTTCAGTCACGAAATCTTCATTTAATTTTGAAAATTACACACATGTGCTGGTGTTTCATGTGGAAGTCTGTTATA
This sequence comes from Rhinoraja longicauda, assembly GCF_053455715.1. Classification (NCBI taxonomy): domain Eukaryota; kingdom Metazoa; phylum Chordata; class Chondrichthyes; order Rajiformes; family Arhynchobatidae; genus Rhinoraja; species Rhinoraja longicauda. The sequence goes on from NC_135953.1 coordinate 51,194,586, forward strand.
TTGACAGCTTAGTGATGCTTTGTCTGCCACTTCACCCAACAGATGAACCCCTTTTGAAGCCCAATAGTGGAATTTAATGGAGGTATCTCAATGTTATGTTGGGAAACTGCCTTTTCAATCATGTAGCTGGTCAGATCTGTCCTAGGAACCAAGACTTCATTAATTTCACTAGAGATTCTAGGCTTGCAAATAAGGAAGAATGTGGTAAATATTTTATTTTAAATGGATTTAACAAATTTTAAAAATATTTTAAAATGTTTTATGCATGTCTAAATACCTTTTTTCTAATCTTTTAAATGTTTACTTTTATTTTATAATTTATTTTAGTATCGGAGAATTTAAACATGTCAAATTCATGACATTGGGCCCAGCTATTGGGATGTTCCGATGTTAGGACCTCAGACACCTTGAACAAGTCACTGTCTGAACCTTGCATCCCAAACCAAAGTTGCAGAGACCCAGAGAAACCAATTCTCTTCTTCTGACCTAATGGTAAAGCTTGTTTGAGCTTCTGAAGGCGATTCTATATGACGATGACCATGTCTTAATAATTGTTTAATTATCAGCCTGAGGTGCACAATTCTATATACTTCATCAAAAATGAAGGAGGGGATATGGCATAGTTTGCAACATTTGATAAACAGTGGCACTTATGAAAAGACCCTTTTGTGAATACTAAATGTTCTTGCTCTACTAGAAAAAAAACAGATTAATAATCTCCATATTTCTTTTCCATTTTGGACAATATATTGTAAAACATTAAATTTTAAAATAATTTATGGTTATACAGCCATACAGCATGGAAACAGCCCCTTCAGCCCAACTTGTTATGCCAACCAAGGTGCCCCATTTATGCTAGAACCACCTGCCCACATTCGGTCTATATCCATCTAAACATTTCCTATCCATGTACGTGTCCAAATGTCTTTTAAATGTTGTTATAGTACCTGCCTCAGTTACCTCCTCTGGCATATACCCACTACCCACTTTGTGAAAATATTGCCCCACAAATTCCTTTTATATTTTTCCCATCTCACCTTAACCTATGTCCTCTGGTTCTTTATTCCCCGATTCTTGGTATACACCTCTATAAGATCACTCCTCAGCCTCCTGCACTCCATGGAATAAAGTCCAAGCTTGCTCATCCTCTCCTATTGTGCATGTCCTCAAGTCTTGGCTACATCTTGGAAATCTTCTCTGCACTCTTTCCATCTCAACAACATCCTTCCTGCAGGAGGGTGATCAAAGCTAAACACAATTCTCCAAATGCAGCCTCACCAACATCTTGTATAATTGTAACATAACATCCCAACTTCTACACTCCTTACCCACGATTAATGAAGGCCAATGTGGCAATTATTGCTGTTTAGATAATTAAATAGTAAAATATTTGATTGCCTAGAAATTCATCCCCAATTGATACTGTTAAACATATTACATACTCATGGATGCACATTATACATCAGTTCTGACCTTCAATTCCATTGTAGACAATAGAGTTGAAATGCAATAGAAAATTCAATTTTAATTTATAATATTTCTTCATGCGAAAGATTACGAATGAATTTCTCGGTGGTGTGTCTGTTTCACTGGTCCAGCTGAAGGCTTGATTCTATTCAATATTGACTGCAGAAAGTTACAATGGATGACCTAATCAGAAAGTCTTTTATTAACTAGAGATAAGAGCAAGGCCAATACTAATACAAATATTACAATTGTACCTTGGTATAATCCATGTCCCTGGAGTTCATGCCAATAAGATAAGAGCTTGCTGTACTTACCTATAAAAAAAGATATCATTGTTAAAAATTATTTTTGTCATTGAATATTGAATCAGTTTCTGAAATCATACCATGTATCTAAATGGAAATATATATTTTAAAGTGAGTATATATTTTCAGATATTTCTTACTAGAAGTATGTTTTAGAGATTAATTATTCTATCTTTAAAATATCGGTTTCAAAATGTTCCACTACGTTCAACATGCAAGTATAATTGTACACCAACTAAAAAAGGTCATAAGTGTTAGAAACAGAATTAGGCCATTCGGCCCATTAAGTCAACTCCACCATTCAATCTTGGCTGATCTATCTCTTTCTCCTAACCCCATTCTCCTGCCTTCTCCCCATAACTCCTGACACACGTACCGATCAAGAATCTATCTATCTCCGCCTTAAAAATATCCATTGACTTGGCTTCCACAGCCTTCTGCGGCATAGAACTCCACAGATTCACCAGCCTTTGACTAAACAAAATCCTCCTCATCTCCGTTCTAAATGAAAGTCCTTTAATTCTGAGACTATGACCTCTGGTCCTAGATTCTCCCACCAGTGGAAACATCCTCTCTACATCCATTCTATCCAAGCCTTTCACTATTTTGTAAGTTTCAATGTGGTCCCCTTTCATTCTTCCAAACTCCAGCGAGGTACAGGCCCACTGCCGTCAAACACTCATCATTTGTTAACCCATTCATTCCTGGGATCATTCTTGTAATCCTCCTCTGGACCCACTCCAGAGCCAGCACATCCTTCCTCAGATATGGCAACCAAAATTGCTCACACTACGCCAAATGTGGCCTGACGAGCACCTAATAGAGTTTTAGCATTACATCCCTGTTTTGTATTCTGGCCCTCTTGAAATAAATGCTAGCATTGCGTTTGCCTTCCTTACTAAAATGACTGACTTCTGTCAGCTACAAAAATTTGTGAGATACTTGATTGAACAAGACAAAGCTTCAGTGAGAATGTTGACTATAACAGTGAGAATTCACAAAGAATTTGTGCTTTAAACCAGTGCTTCTTAAATTATTTCAGTGTCATTCATCCTTGAGTCTTTATCACAAACTTTCATTCACTCTCAAATAAATATTCTTATGTTTTTTGGTAATTTTTGTCTTATTCTCCCTTGTAGGGTAGGATGGGGATGAATTTTATATATAATTTATTTTGTCACATGAGCAAAAAACATAAATCAACTCATTTCTTATGTGTTTATTTTATTCAACTTTTTGAACATCCTACAAATATGTGAAGAAAACTAGGAGTGGAAAAAAAACAAAGTTCAATTTCCACTGGAGTTGGAAAATCAGTCTATTAGAATGATTAAAAAACATTCCAACGTCTAAACACTGGGCTTCAGCCCCATCCTACCCTTTCGGGCTTTAATTGGAAAAGTAATCTTTTGTTGGAAAACTAGCTCAAAAAACCATGGAGTATGTGATTTAATATATTAGTATCCAACTAATATAACTTTCTATAACTCTCCCCGACAAAAGCTCACAATACCACCAAATATCAACTTGCCATATTTGGCATACTGCTCTCCAGAAGCTGGTTCTTCCAAATCCAGATATATTTTAAAAGTTGTGCGTGTGTACTGACATGTATATGTCACATGCATGCTCAAAACATCATCACAACATTGTCTGTTGTTCAGTTCTGAATATCTGGTGCCCTCCCATCCTCCCAACTAGGAGTGACAAGAAAAATTACGAACAGAAGAATTATTAGAATTTTTCTAGTTTACATTAAGTAAAGTTAGTAAAAAAACTCGCTTAGATCTTAGCATTAGATTCTTAGAAACATTGTTTTATTATTGTGAATGTTTACCACAAACAAATGACAAGCAGTATAGTTCTACACTTATCATCAATAACTAAGATCTTCCTGTACTCCTGTGACAAGCTTCTCAAACTGAGGTTAAATTTCCTTCTCCAAAGCAACCCGCATTACCGAATCAACATACTGAAGTGAATTGCGTTTTTTGGATTTCAATTCTACCAAGGTCGAAAATCCTTGTTCAGACAGGAAAGTTGTCGTCATCATTACTAGTGGTTGAAGGGCCTTCAAGGCAATTGATTTGTATCCTGGGAAAGCAAGTAATCCAACCCAATAGTCTCCTTAGTAGGAGTATATCTCAAAAGATGATTTTTGAGTGAAATCATAATGAAGCTCCATCAACACTTCTGACATTTCCCCAAAATCTGCTCGCTTGATGTGGCTGGTGATAAAAGGATTAACTATCCACATCTGATTTTCCAAGTTCCGCAGATGCTTCCGAGGAAAATATTTTTAGACAGCAAATGCAAATGGTCGGAAATGATGTTCTCCAGATCAGGTTGTTTTTCTTCACACTCACATTCTTTGAGGAAGCTTTCCAAATGTGGGAAATTGGAGAAATTGCCTTTCGAATGTTAATATGCCACATGGTGATCTTCATTTTCATGGCTTCTATTTTTCCAAGGACATCGAAGATGTTACCTCCTTTACCTTGAAGTGACAACTTGAGCCGATTCAATTGTTCAAAAATAAATGTCATGTAACATAATTTAGCCAGCCAAAAATCATTGTTGAAATGCATTGCTTTCAATAGACAATAGACAATAGGAGTAGGCCATTCGGCCCTTCAAGCCAGCACAACCATTCAATGTGATCATGGCTGATCATTCTCAATCAGTACCCTGTTCCTGCCTTGTCCCCATACCCCCTGACACCGCTATCCTTAAGAGCTCTATCTAGCTCTCTCTTGAATGCATTCAGAGAATTGGCCTCCACTGCCTTCTGAGGCAGAGAATTCCACAGATTTACAACTCTCTGACTGAAAAAGTTTTTCCTCATCTCCGTTCTAAATGGCCTACCCCTTATTATTAAACTGTGGCCCCGAGGTTCTGGACTCCCCCAACATTGGGAACATGTTTCCTGCCTCTAACGTGTCCAACCCCTTAACCGTATATGTTTCGATAAGATCCCCTCTCATCCTTCTAAATTCCAGTGTATACAAGCTTAGTCACTCCAGTCTTTCAACAGATGACAGTCCCGCCATTCCGGGAATAAACCTAGTAAACTCCAAGCTGCATGCCCTCAATCGCAAGGATATCCTTCCTCAAATTTGGAGACCAAAACTGCACACAGTACTCCTTGCTCAGTAAAAACAACAGACAGTTCATTCTTCAGGGACAGTACTCTTTCAATGACTCTTCCACATCGAACCTCAGAATTCAGGAGGAGAATCATGTAATCTGCAGATATATCCTTGCATAGCTCTGAAAGCAGCCGCCATTTTTTTGCTTGTGGGCGAATAGCATTGACAATTTTCACCACATCTTGCAACAATTCTTCCAGCTCATTTTTCTGGTCATTGCAACAAGTGTTCAGTTTCTTGGCAGTCAGTGCTTCCCGATGTAAACAACAATGCAAGAAGGTGTAATGATGGGATTTTTCTTTGATGCGAGCGGTGGCTCCTTTCTGTTTCCCCATCATGCCTGCAGCACCGTATGTAGTCACAGCAACACATTTGCTCCAAGATAAATTTTCATTTTCCATGAATTCCATGAAAAAGCTTGGAGAAATAAATTCACCTGTAGTTTGCTCCCAACTGACAAGCAAAAGAGATAATGCTCGACAATTTTTCCCAAGCTTTGATCTGGGAAACGACAATACACAATGAGTTGTGCATCGTTTTTAATGTCCGTAGTTTCATCAAACTGCAGAGCAAAAAATGGTGCTTCCAACAGTTTTGCCATCAGCTGATGCTTCAGATCTTCAGCAATCATAGTAGATCGAAGTTTCATTGTGATTGGACAAAGGAATTTGCACTACTTTGTCCAGTGCTTGCTTTCCACCATGTAGTAGATTGGCAACGATTTTCAAACACGGTTTAACAACTTTCTCAACCTCTGCGTATGGCTTTTTTTCTTTCATGAGCACATGAGCTATTTGAAGAAAGGCAAGAAGAAGAGTTTTTTTAGTCGCAGTGTCATTCTTTACCATCGACTTGAAGAAATTCTGCTGCATCCCCAAATACTCACGAGTGTTTTTGAAAAACTGTGTGGACTTGTTTTGATGATTGCTATGCTTTGTTCTTAAATGAGTCTGTAATTTTGAAGGAGCCAGGCACTGGTTGCTATATTTTACACTGCAAAACATGCACTGAGTTGAGTGAGTAGGGCTTGTTAGTTCATCTTGGGGAAGGAAAAAGCCAGACTTGATATATTCTTCGTTCCACTTTCTTTTCTTGAGTTTTCAGTAGAGGGTACTTTGGTCCAGGTATTTTCTCTTGAGATTAAGTTTTTCCTTGCCCGTATCATTAACAGAGTCATCAACTATAACATACGTAAGTTTAAGTTCGTTATCCTCAGTTTCCTGTTCGTTTCACTTTCTTTCAGAAATGAACTACTTCCTCCTGCACACTCGTCCTCTCGAGCTGGTTTCTATAGGTACTTCAGCAAAGACATAGTGTCTTAATCTGCAAATCAAACTCACAAAATACTGGTCGCTAGAATAGAAAATGCAGAAGACCACTACAAGAAAATGGCACGATCTAACTTTAGATTGCCTAAAACAGGGCTCAAATCTCCTTAATATAGCTAGAATTCATGTTGCTTGATGCAAATAAAAGCTGGTAGATTGAAGTACAGTAAATATATAGAGAATTCTAGTTCAAGCAGAAAAGTAGCTAAATTGGCAACACAAAGTAAAGTTACAGTTCAACAGTTGCCTACGGCGATCCTCCAGTCTTGCTATTTATAAATTTATGATCCCACTAGCTCGTTTGGTCTTCCCTAAAAGGTCATATTACAATAAATTTGGGAAATATCCTGCTACTTTGAAATTAGAAAACCATAGGTAGAGAGAAAAAACATCAAATTTCCAGCTCCACTGACATTAAAACCAATAAGAGCTGACTAACCACTTTAATGGCTTTTTTAAGTGTAGAAAAAAAAAGAATATCTGAATAAATTAAGTCATTCACCCTTCATTCACCCCTCTAGTTTCATTCACCCCAAAACTAATTTAATTCACCCTTGGGTGAACCATTCACCAGTTTAAGAAGCACTGCTTTAAACAGACAATTGACATTTTATTCATGAGATACCTCTGCATTCCATAATGCACAGTATTTTGCATCAAATTTCTGCTAAGTTTCATTGATGTGAAAAAAAATTAATGATGAATGTTTCTTTGATTAAGAAAGTCAGTTGGACCAAAATGCAATCTTTCCATCCCATATATCAGCTGATGGTGCTGTTCATTGAAGTGCTAATTATCTTGAAATGGGTACTGCTATAGTTTCTAATCAAGATCCTATAGCATGTTGGATCTAATGACGTGATGGAAAAATCACAGAGGAAAACAAATTGTTAGCTCAGTTCTTTCACTCCTCCTCAAAAGTACAATTTGATTGATTTTTGATTAATAGAGTCCATCTAGACGAACCACAGTACAATGGACATATCATTCAATTACCCTTTTGCAGGCTAATCACTAATGATACTAAACAACTTGCTAACGAGATGATTATAGTCAACAAAATAAACAGTAAGTAATATAATATTAACTTTAATTGCACCAACACACTTGTACCTGTCCTGTCCCTTGGACAACTGTACTTCATTAAACTAAATCCAGTACCTCTATCTGGAGGAAATGAAGGAAATTTGTAAAGAAAAGAGGGAAGCTGTAAATATGTAAAGATCAGATAGCATATGCAGGACAGAAAACGAGTTAACCTTTCACGTCATTAACTTCTTATTTGAATTGGAAAAACTTGGAGATAACAAAGTTTTAAGATGTCAAGAAAATGAATGTAAAGGGGCTGTGAGAGTAGGGGAGTAAAAAGGAAAAGTAGAAAAGGATAAAGACTGAATGTGTAAGAAGGATGCTGGTTTAAATCGAAGATAGACACAAAAAGACACAAAAACAGGCAGCATCTCTGGAGAGAAGGAATGGTTGACATTTCGGGTTGAGACCCTTCTTCACACTGAATGGTAAGTACAGACGGAAAAAAGTTTTGGTTAGCAGATAAGTGAAGAACCAGAAAGGATAAGAATTGCAGATCATCTGAAGTTGCTAAACTCCACATCTATTTAGAAGGCAATAATGATAAAAATTAATGTGTCCAAAGAGATGAATTCAAAGCACAGCACAACCTGAAAGATTAAAAGCCAACATTTAAAGTCCTAAAGAAGAAAGTGCAGGAAGGAACTGCAGATGCTGATTTAAACCAAAGATAGATATAAAAAGCTGGAGTAACTCAGCGGGACAGGCAGCATCTCTGGAGAGATGGAATGGGCGATGTTTCGGGTTGAGTCTGAAAAAGGGTTTTGACCCGAAATGTCACCCATTCCTTCTTTCCAGAGATGCTGCCTGTCCCCCTGAGTTACTCCAGCATTTTGTGCCAAAAGAAGAAAGTACTAGTTCATTCTGCAGCCGTAACACTTCATTCTGCACTCTGTTCATTTCCCCTTTTCCACTCCCTGACGTACTTATGTAAGGTATGATTGCACATTTGCTTAGTACAGGTGTCAGAGGTTATGGGGACAGAATGGGGTGAGGAGGAAGAGATAGATCAACCATGATTGAATGATGAAGTAGACTTGATGGGCCGAATGGCCTAATTCTGCTCCTATTACTTATGACCTTATGACCATATTTCTTCTGTACTGGTTACATAATTTGCTGAGAAACAATAGGAGATATTGGTATTCCATAGAATTTGAAGCCTATTAAGAAAATGTCGTAATGAAGATGAACAGCTTAACTCTCTAATCCTCTAAACATTGAAACAAACACAAAAATTCTGGTTCTCTAATACAAAGTTTACTTGTATGCGGGCTTTATTTAGGAGCGAGTGTCCAGAATATATTCAGTCATGGAGTACACCATTAAACATTAAAATTTTCACGATTGTATGATCCTTGCATGTACTACATGCACAGAATTTGCATTTGTGTTTTCAGATAGACTGACAATGAAATGTCCAGTGAAGCATAGTTTGGAGAATAAACTGGTCCAGAGCAACTCGACAGCTTCCATTTTTACTATTTAATGGACACAAGAATGAGCTGAAGTAAATTCAAAATGTTTTAAAAAAAGTTACTTCCAATGTAACAAGAAATATAAACATTCCATGTTTTATTTAGTTATTGTTAATAACTTATTGTTAATATCTTTGAAATATTAGTTTCTAAATAGTTTCTATAATAGTTTCTAAACTATTATAGAGTGAATCAGATGGAATATGCTGCCTTATGTTCAGAAGCTGAGAGAAACCTACTCTACCTTAACATTAAATATGAGAAACCAGAAGCAGTTCTACTGAACCATTAGACTCCTCATCTTTGAAATGTTTTTGGAAGATGCTGAATATAGTTGGCATTTGGGATTTGAAAGGTTTTATTATGCATGTATGATAAGCAAAGACAGCTTCTGCTGAAATGTACTAGTTTTATCAAACCTCGCTTGCACACTTTTACAATTGCTCTCGGTAACTCTACAATTGTCCTGCCACAAGCTATTAAAATTATTTATTTAACCCCATAGTCTCCAGTTAACATGTTTTTAGGAGGTGCATGGTTCCTCAATTGTCAAGAAAGTAATTGTATTAAAATAAATCTAAAGAAGGGTCCCAATCCAGAATGGAGAGTCCGAAGAAGGGTCGTGACCTGAAAGGTCATCTATCCATGATCCACGGAGTTACTCCAACACTTTGTGTCTTGATTTGTAAATCAGCATCTGCAGTTTCTTGTTTCTACTTAAAATAACATTGTTTGGTACAAAGGCCACATTAGATTTTAATGCTCTATTGCCAGTTGAAATTTCACCTCAACTATTCTTTTCAAATGCATTCAATTAACAATTGAATGTTTTATAATGTTTTAATCATCAGTGGGATAAAATTGACATTTCTTTTCATTCCATGTCATATTCACTGCTTCCACTGTCTATAATCACTTCCTAACATCTGGAATTGGACCCCACTTTGTAATCAAGCTGTATTTCTTATGTTAACAGCCTATGTCATCTGGTTCACAGTTTGCAACCATAGTCCCTGAGCAAGATATCGAAATGATGCTGAAGTATTGTTGAAGTCTTCATGTGTGGAAAAGTAATATGAATAGACTTAAATTTAAAAAATCCAAATGGATAGTTACACAAAAGATTTCACTAGACATTGATTTCAAAAGCAAATTCTTGCAGTCGATATTGGGTCCTGTACAAATAATACATTTGACTACAAATGTGGGCAGCATGGTGAAGCAGTGGTAGAGTTGCTGCCTCACAGCTCCAGTGACCTGGGGTCCATCCTGACTGCGGGTGCTGTCTGTATGGAGTTTGTACGTTCTCCCCGAGACCCGCGTGGGTTTTCTCCGGGTGCTCCGGTTTTCTCCCACACTCCAAAGACGTACAGGTTTGTAGGCTTGTTATTAAATTTTAAATTGTCCTTAGTGTGTGTATGATAGTGTTACTGTGCGGGGATCGCTGGTCGGCGCGGACTTGGTGGGCCGAAGGGCCTGTTTTCATGCTGTATCTCTTAAGTAAACTAAAGTACAACCAATGCTCTCTCTTTGTAGGTCCTTTCGGTGCTGAACCTTATCATTAATAAAAAGAACATACATTTGAGAACCTTTCCTTAGATATTCATTAATAAGCGTGACAAATATCACAGCTATTCATCCTATACTCATGTGTGTTGCATAGCAGTTACTCTTCATATTAAAGCTCCAACTGTTGCTGTGTACTGTACTTATCTCAGATGACCAGTGACTCGTTAAATCAATATTCACATCATATCATCTACTAATATACCGCTCTCCACCATTTGTATCATGTCTTTACTCAGTTTCTTGTTGCAACAGTTTTCAAACCAGTCCAAAGCAGGATCTTTACCTCCAGCTGGGGTTTCACATTAAACAATCGAGAAAGGATGGCATAAGGAATACATAAGTCACACAACTTGCATGCTTCTCCAATATTTGTCAATTCGGAAATGCAGTAAGTGCCACTCATTTAAATTTAATCTCAAAACCAAACAATGCACATTACAAAGTAAGGCCATTAGGTTCATTATATCAATGCCAACATTTTACTGGGGCAATCAAGACTAATCACATGATCCTGCTACTTTTTCTTCTTCAGTAGTCCCTCAGCACCGAGCATGATTTGTGCGAGTAGGAGTCAGAGGGTAGGCTCAAAGGAGGGCAATCAAAGAACTTGCCAATGCTGCCGAACGGAGCAGTCACTGGCTGTGGCAGAAAAGAGATGCTGTCTGGGCTGCCACGTGACCATCTAGAGGCTAACCATAAGACACACACCCAGGACTGATCACCCTGCGGTGGGCCTGCCTCGACTGAGGGTGTCTTGTGATGAAAGGCCGAAACACCCAGTGACGTTGAGGTACACAACTGAAGATGTGTTGGAATGGTAGCAACATCACCTAGTGGTCACCCCCAAGAACAACACCAGTCAATTGTAGTGCAAACCTTGGGGATTGTAACATCTAGTCCTACTAATCAATCTTTAGTCTGGTAGCTACTTTGTTCTTATTGGAGAAGATTACTTATCCTGGAGGAGAGCGTGGCTTCACAACTTTCCAGCAGTTTCCACTTTGATTATCAATACAATCTTTTAATTCTAAATTGATATAAATCATTTGAATTAAAATTTTTGCTTCACAAGGGATTTAACTAATTCCTCAAGTCCAAGCCTTTGGATTTTAATCTACTAAATCGCTTGCATGCTTCCACATTCATGTAAAACAAATGTTCAGACTTGCTGTTATTTAAAATCCATTGTAGGTCAGACAGGATGAACGGATTGGCAAAATTAAAGACATTTACTCACTAGAATGGGCTTGTGGTTACAGCTGTGGTGTCGGAGGCTTGTAATGTTCCTAATGTGGTTCTGCCGTTTAAATAAGAAGTAAGGGATACAGTACATCCACGACAACCCATCAGTCTGATATCAGTAGTCTTTAACTTGTTGGATATAAAAATTGAGTGATGTTATTCATCATTTGGGGTGGGGGCTTGGTTAAAATAAAACAGTCAGATCATGTCTGATAAAGTTCAAATGACGTAAAATGGCTGAAAATGGTGTCATGGGTAGACTGGGTGGTAAAGAAGGCTTTTGGTACTGAGTATAGAAGTTGGGACGTGGGAAGAGAGGGGAAGTTTTGTTGCCTCCATCACAGTGAGGGGGTGTTTGGAGTCACTGTGATGGATGTTTGTGTTGGGGTCGGGTGTCCTGTGTTCTTTTCTTTTTGCTGTATTTTGTGTGACTGCTGAAATTTCGCTCGGTGTTGTGCCGAGTGACAATAAAGTGTTGTTATGTTATGTTATGTTATGTTATGTCAGGCAGCATCTCAGGAGAGAAGGAATGGGTGACGTTTCGGGTCAAGACCCTTCTTCAGGGTCGTGACCGGAAAATTCACCCATTCCTTCTCTCCTGAGATGCTGTCTGACCTGCTGAGTTACTCCAGCATTTTGTGATACCTTCGATTTGTATCAGCATCTGCAGTTCTTTTCCTATAGAAGTTGGGACGTTATGTTACAGTTGTACAACATGTTGGCAAGGCTACATTTTGAATATTGTGTTCAGTTTTGGTCACATTGCTGTAGGAAGAATGTAATTAAGTTAGAAATAATGCAAAGACTATTTACGGGAATGTTGCTAGGTCTTAAGCGCCTGCAGTATGGGGAGATGCTGGGGAAGTTTGGACTTTATTCCTTGGAGTGCAGGAGGCCGAGGGGTGACCTTATAGAGGTGTATAAACTCATGAGGGGAATGATAGGGTGAATCTACAGAGTCTTTTATCCTGGGTAGGGAAATCAAATGTCAGAGGTCGTAGGTTTAAGATGAGAGGATCAAGAGTTAACAGAAATTTGAGGAACATTTTCCCTCGGTATGATAGGTATATTGAAAGAGCTTCCAGAGGAGTTAGTTGAGGCACATACTATAACAGCATTTAAAAAACACGGACAGGTACATGCTTAGGAAAGGTCAAGAGGGATGTGGGCAAAATGCAGACAAATGGGACCAGCGTAGATAGGCCATCTTGGTCACCATGGACGAGTTGGGCCAAAGGGACTGTTTCTGTGCTGCATGACTCTATGATCAATGAGTAACTGCTGAAGAACAGTGATTTTTGTGGTACACATCCACATATCCTTGAGGAAAGCAGCACGTGTAGGGTAATTAAAATGCAATATTGGACATTTGCCTTTATTGGCGCAGATACACAACACAAGAGCAGGAAGGTCATGCTTGAACTGTACAAACTACTGGACAGGAATTTTGTGTATATTTGGGGTTACCACACTGCAGGATGTGACAGGATGGGAGAGTATGTGGGTGAGGTTTATGGGGATGTTGCCAAGGCTGGAGAATTATATAATTGAGGAGAGACTCACTAGGCCATCTTAATCTTCATTTGAACATAGGATATCAAGAGGTATTTAGTCGAGGTGTAGCAATTTCCCTGAGCATAAAAATCAATAACTTGTGGATATTGGTGTACACTAATTGGTAGAAAGATTAGACAGGGAATTGGAGGAAAGAATGCTTCACTCAATGTGTGCTGGGTGCCTGGAATCACTAGCAGAAAGACTGGTTTAGCAACATTAGCAAAATCTCTGACCACATCATAAAAAAACCTACATGTCTATTTGATTAGCGCTAGAGACCTAAGAAATGGAATAAACTCCAACTTCATTTTCAGTTGGCATGGATGTGATTTGTTAAATTAGCCTCCTCCTGTGCTGCTAATATTTATGATTGTGAGATTCTAATTATCAGAATGTATCAATCTTTATATAGCTTTCAACTGTGAACGAGAAGCTGAAGTGGCATTTTGGCTGCTAATTACAGTTCTCAACCACACTCCTGTGGTAAATAACAAGGCAGAATAACATTGTTTTACTATCTTAGTGGAGGTGGGGCTTCTCCATCTAATCAGAACCTGTGTGAAGACTAGCTTCTGCAGAGCCAAAGACTTGGAATGCCTGCATGTGTCACAGAATGGGCAGGCCAAGCGATTAAGAATAAGCCAAACAACTCATTATCACAGAAATCTCACATGAAAATCTGGGACTCAAAATGCTGGAGTAAAGTCAACGGGTCAGGCAGCATCTCTGGAGAATATTTGATAGGTGATGTTTCGGGTCAGGATTCTTCCCGACCTGAAACGTCATCTATCCACATTCTCAAAAGGATTCCTTCCAACGTCATTTCAGAGTCATATATTCAAAGAGAGATACAGCACAGAAACAGTCCCTTCAGTTGACCATCAAACCTTCAGTCCATGCTGACCATCAAACCATGATTTTAACTTCTATATTCTCAGAACTATATTCTCAGGGCAGCTCGGTTGTGCAGCAGTAGAGTTGCTGCCTTACAGTGCTTGCAGCACCAGAGACCCGAGGTCGATCCCGACTACGGGTGCTGTCTGTACGGAGTTTGTAAGTTTTCCATGTAACCGCATGGGTTTTCTCCAAGATCTTCGGATCCCACACCCCAAAGACGTACAGGTTTATAGGTTAATTGGCTTTGGTTTGTATACTTGGTATAAATTGTCCCTAGTGTGTGTAGGCTTGTGTTAATGCGTGGGGATCACTGGTCGGTGCGGACTCGGTAGGCTGAGGGGCCTGTTTCCGTACTATATCTATAAACTAAAACTAACTACAACTGCCCCCAATCTGTTTTCTGCGCAAACAATTGCCTCCAATAGGTGTAAGGAAGTTAAACAGATTCCATTTAAGTAGCGATTATGTGTTAAGTGCAAATGCAACAAAATTTTTGTTGTGTCACAAGAACTGTAGAAGCAGTTGAAAGAATATTAACTCGCTATAATTGAATAATTTATGAACACTGTTTCCATATTTAGCCCCTCACTATACCCCCTATACAAACACAACTGTGCAGCCAATTTGCAGATGACACCACCTTGGTGGGACAGATCTCGAACAATGACAAGATGGAGTATGGGGAGCTTAGTAACATGGAGATGGAGAGCTTGGTAACATGGAATCAAATCAACAACCTCACCTTCAATGTCAGCAAGACAAAAGAGCTAGTTATTGACTTCAAGAAACAAAGTGCAATACATTCCCCATTCTGCATCAACGGTGCTGAAGTGGAAATGGTCAAGAGCTTCAAGTCTCTGCACATAAATATCACCAACAATTTGAACTGGTCGAACTACATTGATGTTACGGCCGAGAAAGAATACCAATGCTTGTACTTTCTCAGAAGACGGCAGACGTTTGGCATGCCTCTAATGACTGTTATCAATTTCTATATAGAATAGAATAGTTCCTTTATTGTCATTGTAACGTGAGCCATGTACAACGAAATTGTAAAATGTCAGCCAGTCAGTGCACCATTCAAACATTTCTAAAAGCTAACGATACATACAAGGTAAAATATTTTAAAAAAGATAAACAACTAAAATAAATATCATGAAAATAGCACGCATAAACACCCAACCCTACATCCTTCTGGGATGCATCGCAGCTTGGTTTGGAAAAAGCTCCGTCCGTTACCAAACAAAAAAATCCTTATCCATCCCCTCACACATTAGTGAGGCCTAATGGTCTAATTCTTCTACTAGAACTTATGAACATGGCGCATGATCTGCTGAGTTATTCTTTTGTACTTTGCTTAGGATTCCAGTATCTGCAGTTCTTTGTGTCTCCAGAAATTGCAGAGAGTATAGCCCAGTTCCTCACACAAAACAACTTTGTTTCCAACACTCCATCCGCCCTATCAAGTCTCTCCTTATCACTGAAATGCTCCATCCCAGGCAACATCCTGGTGAACCTCCTCTGCACCATCCTCAGTGCAATCACATTCTTCCCTTGGTGAGGATATCAATTTGGAAAATGTCAGGCAGATACATTTGTTTTAATAGAAAACAAATGGGCATCGCTGACAGGATTGGTATTTAGTTGATCATCCATGAGAAACTGCAACATGAATCAATGAATCAATATATACATCTGAGTATATTGGTGGCCAATGGGTCTAATAATGTTTGTGTAAGAAAGGAGGCTTATATAGCACAGATCAAATAAGGACCGCAGATTTATCTTCCTAACAAAATAATCAATCATTTTAACATTTTTGCCAACTGAGCAGTTTCACATTTTACTGATGCATTTTTTAAACTTTCAGTTTCAATTTAAAAAAATAAATTATTCTCAACCTGACTTAATGGGATTAGTGTAAGAAGGGATTCGAACTTGTTCACCACATGATTCAGTCAGCAGCTTTTAGGACTTTAGTAAGGCCATATTTGGAGTATTGTGTGCAGTTCTGGTGATCTCAATACAGGGAGGATATGGAGGCTTTGGAAAGGGTGCAGAGGTGGTTTCGGAGGTATCAGCTACAGGGAGAGGTTAGACACACTTGGATTGGTTTCTCTGGAATGCCGGAAGTCGAGGGGAGACCTATTCGAAGTCTATGAAATTATGTGAGGTGTAGATAGAGTCGATAGTCAGAATCTTTTTCCCATGATTGAAAAATTAAATATCAGTGTATTGTTTAAGGTAAAAAGGTAACATTTAAAGGAGATGGGCGGGCAAGTTTTTACACAGAGGGTAATAAGTGTCTGGAACATTTCGATTTATTCACAAAATGCTGGAGTAACTCAGCAGGTTAGGCAGCATCTCGGGAGAGAAGGAATGGGTGACGTTTCGGGTCGAGACCCTTCTTCAGACTGGAACATGTTGCCTGGGTTGGTGGTAGAGTCATGTCCAATCATGGCATTTAAGAGACTTATGGATAGGCACATGGTTATAAAGGGAATGGGGGAAATAGAAACACAATTGATTATGAACTAATCATTGAACATGAGCTAAATAAGGAAAGAATATGTTTTATTCCTAATGAATTTTCAAGGTTTGCTCCAAATCTGTATACTTGATGCATGAAAAATGTTTTAGACAAAATTTAGATCAGTACAATTTCTCTACTGCAGCATTTAGTAACCACATCTATCCCCTTTGCCTTCTTGTTTCTCTGTTCATCTCTTTAAGGCACTAACAACCTCCAAGCAATGATACCATGACTGTAAACATGTCTTGTACTTGAATTGAATAGACATTTTTTTATACAAGTCAAGAGTGTCGAAAAATTACTTGATGTAGAGCCAATTATAACACAATCAAGCATTCAACCAAATTTACTTGAGAAACATGATCAATTTTCTTTCCATATCAAAACTTTGGCACCGGGTCATAGTCATACAGCACAGAAACAGATTCCCTGCCCCAAACTTACATCAACTGAAGCACCGATTGCCACTTTTGACTGTTGTCATATCATATATATACAGCCGGAAACAGGCCTTTCCGGCCCTCCAAGTCCGTGCCGCCCAGCGATCCCCGTACATTAACACTATCCTACACCCACTAGGGACAATTTTTACATTTACCCAGCCAATTAACCTACATACCTGTACGTCTTTGGAGTGTGGGAGGAAACCGAAGATCTCGGAGAAAACCCACGCAGGTCACGGGGAGAACGTACAAACTCCTTACAGTGCAGCACCCGTAGTCAGGATCGAACCTGAGTCTCAGGCGTTGTAGTTGACATACGAAAGAAAGAAACACTTCCTCTGACATCTCGTCCCATATACCTAGACTGAAGAAGTGTCCCAAACCCAAACATCATCAGTCCATTTCTCTCTACTGACACTCTGTGGAGGGTCGCAGCCTGACCCTCTGAGTTCCCCCAGCAGTTTGTTTTTTTTGCTCAAGATTGCAGCATCTGCACTCTCTGATGTCTCTAAAGTTGTTATACTACTGGTTTTCATGGGATGACACAATGTCTACCAGAGTGCTTACTTTCAACCTAAACAAGGTGCTTTGCTGCTACAACATTGCCAAGTGACAGAGGTATATTTTGTTTGGAAGGTAACAATCCTTATTCAATAAAACCAGATTACTTTTAATGAATTGCAAACTGTGTCAGGAATTTGAACATATGCAAGCTAATTGCTCAGAATGGAGTACTTCACCAGGGAAGATTATGAAGCCGGTCAAATAGTATGCATGCAGTTCACCAAGTAAAAGTTTTGCAGCAGCACAGCGTTTTGCTGACAATGTGTACTTTGGTCTGTTGCTGCTTCATCTTGGATGTGACCCGATGACAGAGTCATTGGCAAAAATGAGAGATTTTCTAGTTTTAAAAGCATACAGGGTTAATAGGTGACTATGTTATTTACATTTTGTGAAATAAAAAATGCTTTTGTAAATGGAATCCTTTCTTCAGGCATGCAAAACAGTATATCTTTTGCCATTTCAACCATATCGCTATTACAATTCTGGACATGACATCTTGCCACAAAAAGTAATCACAAATTCAGATTCAGACGAATCAGCAATCACTTGTTAATAAAGGCACCGATATTGTTTTAATACACAAATGCAAGTTAGAGTTCAAGCAAGCAGTATCTCAGTTATGTCAAGTGTGACGTATAAGTTATTTATTACACAGAAAAGGACGCAGCTGTGGCACTGATAGAAATGGAAACCTGCAGCAGTTCAAACCTCATGCAACCCTAGCATGCATATATCAAATTAAATCAGAATATTAGCAAATTAAAAAATGAAGCATTACCATCGCTGATGTTTGATGTCAATTGGCTTATTGATGGCATATGGTGACCCATGAAGGTAAACGCTCCTGTACCTGGCCACTTTCTGCAGAGATGTTAAGTATTCACAGCTTGTTGGCAGACTCATTTTTCATTCGAACATCTCAACTACATAACCATCGGTTTCATTTTCCTTGGTTATGCAGCTATCCTTTTAACACTTGTTCATAATTCCATTTTCTTTAATTGCTAAACTCTTACTTGTTCAAGAGAGGGCATTTCACAATTTCTGGCAGCTCGGGGCACGTTCTCCTTCTAACTGATCCAGTTTGCAATGTGCTATATGGTGTCATTGTTTGTATTTGCTATCTGCTTTCTTTCAGGAAATGCACTGATAGCTCACGAACAGAACAGGTTGGGCTTAAGGCTTCCTGACTGAAGGTGGTGAATATTAAATGACCACGGATGTCAGCAAGAAAAAAACTGCAAGAATTACCAGCTTAAAGTGGCACTGCAAACAGTTTATGCAAAATGTTGAAGCAACCAAATTCAGAAATGTCACTGTCAATTCAATTGCACAATCTTCCTTCCAGCATTAAGCAATTGAAACTTTATTTTACGTTGAGTAAAGCAGGATAATAGCTGATTCCAGGTCATCTGATATTCAGAAAAATTTGAAAGGTCAATCAGACACCTGTAGAAATCAACAACGAATTTCCCAACAGGGTGATCTGGGCAGCACAGTGGCAGTGTTGCTGCCTTACAGCGCCAGAGACCCGGGTTTGATCCTGACTATGGGTGCTGTCTGTACGGAGTTTGTATGTTCTCCCTGAGACCTCATGGGTTTTCTCCGGGTGCTCCGGTTTCCTCCCACACTGCTGCTTGAGGTCTGTATACTAATTCCCTTCGTAATCTGACCACTCTGCATAGTTCCTGTCAGAGAAGGTAGTTGAGGTAGGTACAATAACAACATTTAAAAGTCACTTCAATTGGGTAGGAAAGGTTTGGAGAGAAATGGACCAAATGTGGGCAAATGGGACTAACGTACAGATGGGCATCTTGTCAGCATGGATGTATTGGGCCAAAGAGCCTGTTTCCATGCTGTCTGACTCTAATAGCTTATTGTTTGCCATTACAATAGACAATAGACAATAGGTGCAAGAGTAGGCCATTCGGAGTCAATGTGATCATGGCTGATCATTCTCAATCAGTACCCCGTTCCTGCCTTCTTCCCATACCCCCTGACTCCGCTATCCTTAAGAGCTCTATCTAGCTCTCTCTTGAATGCATTCAGAGAATTGGCCTCCACTGCCTTCTGAGGCAGTGAATTCCACAGATTTACGACTCTCTGACTGAAAAAGTTTTTCCTCATCTCCGTTCTAAATGGCCTACCCCTTATTCTTAAACTGTGGCCCCTGGTTCTAGACTCCCCCAACATTGGGAACATGTTTACTGCCTCTAACGTGTCCAACCTCTTAATAATCTTATATGTTTTGATAAGATCCCCTCTCATCCTTCTAAATTCCAGTGTATCCAAGCCCAGTCGCTCCAGTCTTTCAACATATGACAGTCCCGCCATTCCGGGAGTTAACCTAGTAAACCTACGCTGCACGCCCTCAATAGCAAGAATATCCTTCCTCAAATTTACATTTGTAAATGTACAAATTTACAATACATTACATTTCTATTGTTTTAATCTTTTATTCATTTCATCAATTAATCTTCACTACTAATTATATGCATGCTCAATAGTTAAGTTCAAATCTAACTATAACCTTAAGGTTAATGAACAATTGTTAATTCATGACCATGTTAACGGTCCTCAATAATTAAGGAGGTTTATGCACTTTTATGTAAATGTTGAAGGTGCAAGCAGAAATGCAAATATAATCAAACTAGAGATTTAGTGCACGAGTTCAATGACCAAATTTAAGCATCCTTAATTCATTGGCACAGAACTTTAAATATTCTCTTGAAAAAGCTAAAGTGAAGGGGTTAACATTCCATGTGACGTTCCAGCTAAGTGTTCGCATCATAGTATTGATCCTGGTGTTCCAACACATTTAGTTTGTTTATAACCGGTTTAAAAATTAACTGCTTTAAAGGCATAATTAATTGCAAATGATCAAAATTGTACTTTGTAATCTATTGCAGATCACATTTGTAAATTAGTCAATTGATAGGGAGACATCAACTGCTTTTCAAAATAATTATAGAGGCTGTATTTGCTATTAAAACTATCATAAAACAATCAAATCATATCATATTTGTACAATAAGCAAAGTACTGTAGATGTTGGAAATCAAAATTGAAAATGGTAAACACACACATTGTCGACAGCACCATAAATGTGGAGACAGGAATTTACAGTCAAAGTTTCAGGTTGAATTAATCCGAAGCATTCATACCATCTTCCTCTCTCCAAATACTGACTAAAATGCTGAAAGAATTGTTTGTGGTTCTTCCCATATTTGCCCATTTATCCAGTTTGGTTACTCTGACACGCTTCCTACCCTGACACTGGGTTCTCAGTCACTGGAGTTCATGAGCTCAGACTGTTTCATAAGGTCATAAGGAATAGGAGTAGAATTTGACCATTCGGCCCATCAAGTCTACTTTATCATTCAATCATAGCTGATCTATCTCTCCCTCCAAACACCACTCTCCTGCCTTCTCCCCATAACCTTTGACACATGTACTAATCAATAATCTATCTATCTTTGCCTTAAAAATATCCATTGACTTGGCCTCCACAGCCTCTGTGGCAAAGAATCCCACAGATTCACCACCCTCCGACTACAGAAATTTCTCCTCATCTCCTTCATAAAAGAACATCCTTTAATTCTGAGGCTATGATCTCTAGTCCTAGACTCTCCCATTAGTGGAAACATCCTCTCCACATCCACTGTATCCAAGCCTTTCACTATTCTGTATGTTTCAATGAGGTCCCCCTCATTCTTCTAAACTCCAGCGAATACAGGCCCAGTGCCAACAAATGCTCCTCATAGGTTAACCTACTCATTCCTGTGATCATTCTTATAAACCTCCTCTGGACCCTCTCCAGAGCCAGAACAGATTGGAGACGATCAGAAGAGTGAACAAAATCTACTGTTGACAGCAATAAGTTACTGCTGATGAGAAATGCTGCCCCACCACATGATAACCTCCATAGTTCAATTACAACAGAAACATTTTGAGAGAACAACGTTTAAAAAAAATGAGGGGGGTGATATCAGACTCATAGTGAGGTTAAATGAGGAACACTGAGAAAAAATTCAAAAGTGAAGTAATTTTTACAGGTCAGTATCTCAGTATCACAGTGTTAAAACTAAACTACAAGGTTGACCCTATTTGTTATCCTATATTGATTTGTCAAGTAATTGCTGCATTTATTTCGAAATCAAACTATTTTCTATTTCTCAATGACAAGGTTCATGTTAAATAAGCACTATGAAAAAGTGAACTTAGTTGCTTCATTCTGTTAAAGACAATTAGTTCTGATATTTAAGCATATGTTGAATGAAGGGCCGTATAACATGTACAAGCCATTAATCAGAATACACAGTGCAAGAAATCAATGTAAATTTCATCCAACAGTGTGCTCTGACACAGAAATCCAACGCCATCCAGTTGATTTAACAGCCTTATTCACAAAGAAGTCAATATATGTGAATGTTTAACTATAAATGTTTTATAGTGACAAGGATTTAGAACACTTGTATTTGAAGTTCAACATTTTATGCTCCAATGAAGCAATCGGAATAAAGCTGTCCAAACTAGTTAACCAGTCATTAAACACCATTTGCAGTAACAGAATCCAAAAAGGACTACAAGTCTTAGGGCCATGCAATATATGATTTGTAGGCAATTTCAATTACAAAATAACCACATATGATTATTTAAAGTTTTGTATTACTTGTAACATTCAATAATGTAGCACCGTGCATATATGAATACACCTGAGGTACAAAATAACAAGGTCAATCTTTGCGCAAGGTTCATTTCACACCTGTCCTGACATATTAATATGTTTATGTGCAGAGAATATACATTAAGAATATCATACAGGATAACCACTCTGATGAACAAGGGAAGGCCAATGTTGTGAAAGTCATCCCCTTAATTATTTGCAAATGTACTAGGAATTGAGTTGGAAGAGAATTTGAAAGACTCAGTGGCATAGTCTGGAATTGTCAAGATTAGAACTTGAGGTGATAGTTGCTGGTAATGTCTGGTTAAATTTGGATTATTTAATGGTGTAGCTCCACCCTGATCAAGAACAAGAAGAGAGGTACTGAAAGCAAGGACCCCTTACCTTTCCTGGTGAAGAGACAAATGGAGGTGTAGAAGATGGGTTGTAGCCAAAAAGATATATATTGTATTGTAGTTTTCCTAACTTCACATATCCAAGGTGAAAAATACCTAAAGGCTAAGATTTTCAAAATAACTGATTCTTGATGGAAAATGGATCCCTGCATTCCAGAGTCTGCTCTCCTGCATAGGATTTGCCACCAGCTGCAGGCAGACACTCCGCCATCAGCCTATGCTTGGATGCATTTGCCTGTATAGATGATAGTCACAATGGTCCTGGACTTCACCTATGGATCATATGAGACAGCAGTGGTTAACATATGTAGCACCTCCAAGTTTTTAGTTACGTCATAATGGAGGCCGTTTATTCAAGGACTTTGTTGTATCTCCTTTCTTAAGGCTTTATGTTTTGCCTGCTATGGTTCAGTAGGTGAAAGACATGGCAGACATGGCACTAAAGAATCCACAAAGCATCAACAAAAAGGGCTACTACTCCCTGAATGCATAGATAGTGTTTTCATGGTCATACTGCCCTGCACCTGCAAAATTCATATCATGCATCCAATCATTTCGAGGCAGTCTGCTATGCATGCCTATCATTCAACAGCTGCAGTACCAGACTGACTCACTTGGAGTTAAGTGCTATCCCTGGCTCTTCACTCATGCTAAAAGTACTAAAGAGTATCATTAAACTCAGAATACAAGGCCTTAGGAACATTGTAGAGTTGACCTTCCGGGTATTCATATGGATGTAGCTGGGGTTGACGATAAAGACAAAGAAAGAAGAATGTAAGAGGTTTTAAAAAAGAGAGACCCTTTTAGTTCAGGCAGCCAGGACACACCTTATTTTCATACAGTTCAGACAATAATCCTACTCCACTGAATGATAGCTGGGTGAAAGAGTCAGTTTGTGCTGCCTTGCAGATGTAGTTCACCAAAGTTTGGATTTGGAAGGATATCTGCCAAGGCACTATCACATTACACAAGTGCTGAGCAATTACCAAATCCAGCAAGAGGAATTCTGACAGTTTCTCCCTGACAGTTAATGACATTGCCATCGCCCATTCTGCGACAACTTGGGGGTTATTATTAACTAGAGATTGCCATGGATCGGGTGCTGCTCTTAATTACTCTGGTAGCAGGGATACATCAGAGCCAACATCTCCACATGGCAGTCTGGATTGCAAGAGAGGTACCAAGTAGAGTTATGAAGACATTAAAGGAGCTTGAATTGAGTTAGGATGGAGCAGCACCGTTGAGAGGTACCCCCATCCACCATTATCACCATTCACTGCTGACTGCACTCACCCATTTGCTGCAGCTTGTGACATCCGCTGAATGGATGTCAACAACAAACATCTTCAGCAGCACACTGAAAAGCTCAATCTCTCTGAGCCAGGAAAGCAAGAGCCGAAATTACTTATGTACCTGAAGCACAAGGTGATCTCAAATTCACACACTGTGTGACCTGAGCATTCATTCCGGTTACTCTGGGGTTCTTTAGTCACAATCAGAGAGTTGTCAACATAACATCATTGCAGGAATTCTTGCTGGTGAGAATCATTAAATGCAGACCTCCTAGTGCCATCCACATCCCCTGGATGATTATGAATAGTCATCATTTTGTGATGGCCATGAAGTGACCCAGCTCCCAAGATGCCATCATTCCGTTGTTGATCATTTCATTTCATTTCAATGCAAATCATTAATGTAAGCAACAAAATCAACCTACCAAACAATCTTATATACTCAATAACTAAAATATACAATTGTTAACGTGTATATGACTAAAGTGTAGGAAGGAACTGCAGATGCTAGTTTACACTGAAGATAGACACAAAATGCTGGAATAACTCAGTTGGGACAGGCAGCATCTTTGGAGAGAAGGAATGGGGGACGTTTCTGAAGAAGGGTCTCAACCGGAAATGTCACCCATTCCTTCTATCCAGTGATGCTGCCTGTCTCGCTGAATTACACCCGTATTTTGTGTCTTTCGACATGACTAATGTACCTAATTTCTGTATTGTTATGGCTGCCCCACTCCCTCTGCACAGTGCTACCACAGCTGGGTGGCTCCCTTGCAGCAGAGGAGGTGGTAGATGGCTGTAAAGCTCGACCTTGAGCAGCTCTGGGCCTCTAGACTGCATCACGGTGTGGGCTGGCAGGTTCACAGGCGACAGCAAGGGTTACATCAGAGTGAAAATGGTGGGAGTATAAAGACAATTGTCCTGAGGTTAGCAGATCCTTCAGCAGAGCCCATAAACCTAGTGGAATATCTCTCCACTAGTCCACAGCTGCAGTCGATCAAAGTGCACAACCTCCTCCAGCAAAATGGAGGCAAGTTATTTAAGTTAGTTAGTGAAGGTATTGCAATGTATCTGTGGGATGAAGCTAACATGGTTCAATGACTGGACGTGTCTAGGCAATGAAACATGCCTTTGAGTATTGGAGTTGTGGAAAACATGTGAGTGGGAGGTAGCTATACAGATTTTGAGCAGGAATGATGATCAATAGAAGCTGTTGATAAACAAATGTTGGATGTATTGGAGTAGTGTGCAAGGGAGTTGTGTCTTTTGATGCAGATGATTTGTTGCTAACAGGGGGGTTTATTTCTTCATTTAAATTTTATTTAGAGACTGAGTCATATGGGATGGTAACAAGCTCTTTGATCCAAATTGTCCATGCCAACCAATTTTATAACTGAGTTAGTCATATTTATCTCTGTTTGCCACAATATTTCTGAACCTTTCCTATCCTATATGCTTCCCTTTAAACATCACCTCTTGTCAACGTACTTGACTGCAGTTAGCTGGCATACAGTATCAGGAAATTAATTCTCATGATACATAGAACATAGAAAACTATATATATAGAAACAGTCCCTTTGCCCTTAATGTTTGTGCTGAACATAATGTTAAGAGAAACTAATCTCATCTGTGCATGATGCATTCCCCTCCATTCCCAACGTTATAATGTACCATGGAAAAAAATACACACAATTGGCACTGCGTAAATGCTCAAATTCATTGAAGAAGTGCACACATGAATTTTAAGTACAAGCAGCACCGCAACAAATGGGTCAGATGCAAACTGCTGTTGTACTACATTTTATTGAACTTTTTGGCAAAGAATTCATAACCATAACAATCACAGAATGACAACAAACTACAACCATAAAACCAGCCTAACTATCGAAGAGCCATGGCAAACTACATCAAATAGGAATTCTTATTAATGGAATAATTCTTTCAGCTATAAAACAGCTTTGCACTATTGGTCACCGAGGCAGCATTTGCTATCATCATACTGACACATTCTAATGTCACTTCTCATTGGTGTTAACATTCTTCATGGTTTATTAGAATTCAGCACAGACGTCCTCGTTATTGCACAATGGGTTGCCACCCATTCCAACTGCACTTTCATCATCAACCACTGCTCATGTAAGAAGAATCCTATGACAATTAGTTTCAATTGAACAAACACTCATTGTAATAAAAGTATAATGTAATTATAATGACCAGCTCATTACAAACAAATAAATTGAACAATACTGGAAATATCAGAAACTCAGGTGATTTGCACTGACAAATGTACAATCCTGAATTACTTGTGCTTAGTCTGACAGCTGTGAGCAAAAGTCATCCCATCCGAACCATTCCTCCAGTAACCCTGGTGCAGAAGATTGCCCAAGGGTTAAGGGATGAATGTTTCTGTGTATTGCCAGCTACGTTTGTTCTGCAACAACTCAACAGACAGTTATCTGTCTGCTTTTTGTTCATTCATCACAAAGAAAGTGCTCAGTTCCAAATTCTTGTTGAATTCTATTGTCTGAGGTGTGGCAGAGGAATGGAAGCTTTCTACAGGATTTCTATTTCAGAAAAACCTGCCTGTGCTCCGAATGATCGAGTTCCCTGTCACTGTTGCTCTCCTGGTCTTTGCCTTACCCTGCTTTACATCAGAGCCAGACGAGGTGCCAGCGATCTGGCTGCTGCTGCTATTCTCCAGAGAGTCTATCCCCCCAACATTACCCATGCTGGTGAACTTGTTTGAGAGGGGGACAGCCACAAGGGACTGAAGCCTACCTCTCTTTGCAATGACTCATGTACCTGACAGCAGTATAATAGTATACATTGTCACAAAACCTTTTTGTAACTTGTAATAACCTTTTACAAGCATGATCCCAGGAATAAGTGAGTTAGCTCATAATGAGCGTTTGACGGCACTGGGCCTGTACTCGCTGGAAGTTTAGAAGAATGAGGCGGTATCTAATTGAAACAAAAGCAAATAGTGAAAGGCTTGGATAGAGTGGATGTGGAGAGGATGTTTCCACTAGTGGGAGAGTCTGGGACTAGAGGTCATATCCTCAGAATTAAAGGACGTTCCTTTAGGAAGGAGATGAGAAGGAATTTCTTGAGTCAGAGGGTGGTGAATCTGTGGAATTCTTTGCCACAGAAGGCTGTGGAAGCCAAATCAATGGATATTTTTAAAGCAGAGATAGGTAGAATCTTGATTACTACCGGTGTCAGGGGTTATGGGGAGAAGGCAGGAGAATGGGTTTAGGAGGGAGATAGATCAGCCATGATTGAATGGTGGAGCAGACTTGATGGGCCAAAAGGCCTAATTCTGCTTCTATTACTTATGACCCCATGAAACATATTTGAACATTCAAACTTATTTATTATTTTAAAACATTATGGATATAGTTGCCTCTAGTTGTTGATGCAGCATATGTGAGCATAAAATTAAAAGTATATGATAACTCTTTCATTCACAGTGGCTGTCAGAGGGCATAGTTTAATGCCCAACCATGAAGTTAACGCCATCAGAGCTGCCCCATGTTACTGAACCTGTAAGGAAAGTTTCAGGAAATTTCACACGAATATGCAGGAGAAGAAAGGATATGGATTATGTGCAGGCAGACAGATGAGAGTTGGTTTTGGCATCATGTTTGGCACAGGCATCATGAGCTGAAGGGCCTGTACCTGTGCTGTGTTCTATAATCTACATTTCAACAAAACCACTTTTAATTTAATCTCCAAGTAATATGGTTCTCACTTTCGTAGCGGTTCATGATAGAACAACCCTTTCATGTCAGAAATTAGCCTAGCAGATATCTTCTGGATCCTAGACTGAAGAAGGGTCCTGACCTGAAACGTCAACTATCCTTTTTCTCCAGAGATGCTGCCTGGCCCGGTGAGTAACTCCAGCACTCTGTGTCTATCTTCTGGGATGCAGGTGCTGCTAATAAATCAGGGGACCAAAACAGTATATAAAACACAGATGCAGCAACACACTGTACAACAATAACAATATTCCCTATTATTAAACTCCAACAAGAAATGTCAATGTCAATATGTCGTTGCCTTCTTAATTACTTCACATTTTCCAATATTAAGCTCCATTTGGCAAATTATTCCCCACTCAAGGTATCCATTTCCTGTTGCAGAGTCCAAATATTGTCAGTGCCACACGTCCTCTCACCGATTTTCATCACTGGCTATTGCCTGGGATTTGCAAGGTTTTGTGGCATGCAGCATAATATAAAAATGTCATAAATGTTGTGTACTGCAGAGTGTTCGCTCACAGAGTTAACCAAACAGATACCACCTTAAGGAGACATTCAGTATTTTCCGAATCCTGGTATTTTGGTAGCTATCATCAGACCTGCAACTCAATTGTTGTGGTCCACGAGCAGACTAGGGTGCTTATCATTGCACTCATTGAGGTCTTTGGCTCCTGCCCTAGGATCCCCACCCAAACTAGGTAGCCAGCTGCACTAACACCGAAACCTACAAAGGAGTTGTGCCAGAAGAGCCATCAAGGAGTCTTCCATTCAAATAATTTAAAATAAAATAAAATCCCAGGGTACAACAAGGCACTCTGATAGTTAGTTCCAAACATTGTGGAATTAGGGAAGTATATGTGCAATCTTGAGCCAGTTGTGAAATTGCCCAATCAGTTTTCTCAATCTCAGCACTTTGCCATTTAATACCTACAAAAACATCATGGTTGAACTTCCATAGATAGCTGTTATTGTGTGCAGTTTGTGTGAAGAAAAGCATCCTGTACACCTTCTTTGCCACCTTTCTATCTATGATGCCACATTCAGGGATCTTTGGAACCTGTGCACCAAGGATCACTATGATTGTACACAATCAACAATACCACCAATTATCTGTTCCCTGGAAGATTACTAATTATGTATCCTGCGTCAACAAAAAGTTAGGGTTCCAGCAGCACACCCTGCAGTACACCGCTGGACACAGGCTTCCGATCACAAGAGTGATGTTCCACCATCATCCTCGATTTCCTATTGTCAAACCAATTTGCCAACTTGCCTTGGAAATTCATGTCACTCACGTGAGCTGCATTGTCCTCATCAATATATTTTATTACCTCTTCAAAAAAAAAATCAATGAATATAGTTGGAACAGGATTTGAAATTTTCTAACGTTGTCCACTCTAATACCAATTTCATGGATATTTTACCAAGCAGCAGTAATTTTTATTTTTAGGAGTATAAACATTAATGCAATTAAAGCAGAGTGTTCATCGATTCAACATTGCTTTCTGGTAAACTGAGCATTTAAAATGCAAGGTTAAGGTACATATATTCAAACGACATTTCATTGTCACTATTTACATGAGTTAGCAGTCACATCGGACTCCTGATTTGTTCTGAAATTCTTTAACTGGTCTGTTATATAATACCGTATGTACATTTTATAATCCTCCAAATATGTGCTTTCTCACTGAATACAAAGCATGCATATGGATACATACAATAGTCAATGTTGCTGCAAGAAATAAAAAGCTTACTAAGTTAAATAAAATGTAATAATCAAGGTGATGAAAATATAATAATCAAGATGAATGTGAGTTGAAGTAATGGTCTGTTAGGGGATGGTACAACTAAGCTGGAGCAGACCCAGGACACATGAAATTAGATTAAACTATTGAACCTCATCAGCTTGTCCTTGGGATCTCCTGGACTTTCTCACAGAAGCCACACAAACCAGCTTGTTAATCAGAAAGAGGAGGTTCCTGACCCTCCCATCGATTTCTTCTCCATGTCATCTGGTAGAGATCCAGAATTAAAGGCATTTCCTGGTTCAACCTATCTTCCTCCAGTTATGGCTGGAGTTTGAAAGAACTAAGTTAAGAGCCATTGATACAGAAGTGGGGACATTTCATCACCATGGCCTGGATTGATAGAGAAGCTAAAGCCACACCTGACTGCTGTCCTAGAACCAAAGATAGATATTTATAATCCTTAATTCTAGTGAATATAATTTAAAATATTATACTAGATTAGTTTTACCCGACCCATCTGTAGATCGCCACTTGAAAGCCTCCATCTCAAGCTGAAAACTCATTCCTCTAATTTATTTTTCATGACAGACTTCTGACACCAGTAGTCAACCTCACAGCTGCCCTCAATCCCTTTGGTGCTTGAACATGTTTCTAGTTTATCCCTCTTCGGATCGTTCACTTTGTCGTGGTGAAGAGGCTTGCGTGCCCCCATGATTCCAAGAGCGATGCTGTCGGAAGCACTAGCTTCTGGTAGGGCCACCCATGGCGGTAAGGTCGAGGATGAGGGTCCAGACTAAGAACGATCCAACCTACAAGACCTCAATGGCGGACCAGGCGGACGAAGTTATCTTGAACTCAACGGCTGTGAAGGCGGATGAAGGCTGCAACAAATCTATCAGCTCCAATCGTCTTGGTTCCCTTGCCATTGGAATTAGTTGATTGATTTGTGAAGGACCATGTGCTTCTTGGAGTGCAACATCAAGTACACGCTAAACAAACACACGCACAGGCGTCTTTGCTCTGTGAGCAGCACAAAACCTCTCAAGACTTTTGGCGATCGGGGACGGGAGCAGGCTACGTGATGGCTGGAAGCTCCTAGTCAAGAACCGGCATGGAAGTGGTGAATACTTGATTCAATCGCTCAACTTTGGACTCATAAGCCACCTGAGAGTTCATAAAATCAACGGAACATAGACCATCATCCTCGACCTCGAGGGATAGCCACCACGACGACGACTAGTTTATCGATCAGGCCAGTATAAGTAATCAAGATGTAGATACAAGGAACTGCAGATGCTGATTTACAAAACAAATAGCAAAGAAACCATTGTAATCAAGGCAAGGGGGGGGTACCCAGACCCCTTTACACCTTGATATAACTTGTATTGCTTGAAATGTGTTTTTCAATGTACTCTTTGCTTTGTTGGGCATGTTGATATTCAAGTCTACTGAGATGTCCTGGTCGTCTTTATTCAAATCATTAATTATTTCTGCTCATGATTTCCTGAAGGAATATTCTGAATGAATTTCAGCAATGTTAAAATTAAACTTACAATTTCCAAACATTGATTCCCACAAAAATGGAGTCATAAGGGTTAATTTAAAAACACTTTTACAAGACATGTTTTTAATCTGAGAAAAAAAAATGGAGTCCATTTCTCGCAATCAATCACTGGAATAATAGTATTTTGGTGTTATATTGGCACAGTACACCATCAAAGAGTCAAAAGTGTGTTTCTCCTGATATCTTGCTATAACATCTGCAGAAAATCAGTGCAAAGCCTGGAGAAATCACGTAAACAGCAATATACATTGTTCTTTTGAAGGCGTTGTCAATTTACCACAGAAGCTGCAGTGGAAGATTAGAAATAATACCTGATAAAAGACCATTACAAGTTTCCCAGCTGTTTTACCACATACACGGACACGTTTGTGTGAATATGATTTGCTGCTATAAACAATTACTGGTGCTATGCAAAAGTGTTAATAGCATTAACATCATTTGTTTGTAGGCATGGAATGTCTCCTGAACAGATTTTCTGGCCTAGGATTAATTTTTAGTCTAAAACAAGACCCCTGTGGGGAAAACCCAGCCTTTACCAGCTATCTTCATGTGGATGTTAATTACCAGCTTTAGCCTTAAGTCTTGAAACAGTGTGTGCAAAGCAATTTGTATTCAGCTAACCTGTTTTTCGATACATTTACTGGAATGTATTCAGAAGTGTTACATTTTCCTCTTATGAAAAGCACAGGCCAACTGTCTGTAATTGCTTATTGAATCCTAAAGTGCAGCATTTCAACACCAAAAAGCTAACAGAGCCCCCTTGTACTTAGCAGTCAACTTACGCTTAGTTTCCCATCACAGTAAACCCTCGTTTTAACAGACCCCTTTAAAACGGATTTTGGTTATAGTGGACGGTCCTGCCGATGCCACCCCGGCTTGGATTGCCTACCCAGCCCCGGCTTGGATTGCCTACCCAGCCCCGGCTTGGATTGCCTACCCAGCCCCGGCTTGGATTGCCTACCCAGCCCCGGCTTGGATTGCCTACCCAGCCCAGGCTTGGATTGCCTACCCAGCCCCGGCTTCCAACGCCTCTCCCGGCTGGAGCAATTAGGCTTGTATACACTGGAATTTAGAAGCATGAGGGGGGATCTTATTGAAACATATAAGATAATTAGGGGATTGGACACATTAGAGGCAGGAAACATGTTCCCAATGTTGGGGGAGTCCAGAACAAGGGGCCACAGTTTAAGAATAAGGGGTAGGCCATTTAGAACGGAGATGAGGAAGAACTTTTTCAGTCAGAGAGTGGTGAAGGTGTGGAATTCTCTGCCTCAGAAGGCAGTGGAGGCCAGTTCGTTGGATGCTTTCAAGAGAGCTGGATAGATCTCTTAAGGATAGCGGAGTGAGGGGGTATGGGGAGAAGGCAGGAACGGGGTACTGATTGAGAGTGATCAGCCATGATCGCATTGAATGGCGGTGCTGGCTCGAAGGGCTGAATGGCCTACTCCTGCACCTATTGTCTATTGTCTATTGTCAAGGTGCAGCAGGTAGTGAGCCCCGTTTCACCCACTGCACAGTCCGTCTGATACGGCTGTTGTTGCGGCTCATGTTGTAACCCCCGGCTTTCTTCAGGCCACTGCTACGGTCAGGATACGCTTGGTCACTGTGGGGCTCCATCCCCTCTCACCAGCTGACACTGCTTTTGGTTGGCCATTGCTTTGTCCACTCGGCCTCTTTCCTCCCCTCCCCCATTCACCCCACCTCCTCTTTCTCCCATCGCTCAGGCCGCTCGGCCTCTCCCCCTCTGCACCCCCTCCGTGCCGCCTACTCCTCTTTCTCTCCGGAGTTGCCGACATACTCCACTTTGGAAGATGTCACTGACTGCGAGGGAGAAGGGGGAGGAGGTGACAGGGGAGGGGACAGAGCGACAGATGAGACGGGAGGGAGCCCCGCGGTGACCGAGCGCATCCTGTCGGTTGCGGCGGCCTGAGGAAATCGCGTCCTGTTGGGGGCTACTACGTGAGCCGCAACAACAACTGAGCCAACCGGTGAAGAAGGGCTCGCTGGTGCAAACCAGCAGCATCGGCCCCTAGTTTTAAGGCAAAACGACACAAAGTACTGCAGTAACTCAGCCGACAGAATCAGTCTGATGAAAGGTGCAGACATCACCTATCCATGCTCTCCAAGATGCTGCCTGACCCACTGAGTTACTCCAGCACTTTGTGTATTAACCATCATCTGCAGTTCTTTGTTTCAACTATATACAGTGACACCGTAATACCTTATTTAGTTTTAGCAGACAATCATCAATTACAGATGGTCCATGGTTCATTATAACGAGGGTTTACTATATTCTATATATCCATGTAAGCTCCTCTGTTTCTCTCCAATATAAATGGTGCACATGGTACAGTATAATCAGCAACATTAAAACTAGCATCTATACTTTCGAAAATGGTTATCTTCTTTTGACCAATGTATTTTATTGCCCATTTTAAACAAGGCAATTTTAAGAGCTCAGATAAGTACAAAGGCTGAGGCAGCTTTGCTGCTTACATATAAATTAGTTGGACTATACAAAAATATTTAGGCCATTTAAATGAACCTTTAGCGCTCTCAGCATACTGCATGCTGTAATAATTGTGTGCATGTAATGACAAAGGTACATCATCCATTGCCAGGAACCGACTGGTGTTAGAACCACCTTGTCTCAGATGATGCACGGACATATCTGGAGCAAGAAAACAAGAAAAATACTTTTGTGGGGGGAGTTTTCAACAGCATTATTTAATAGAAATGTTGGGGATTTTCCAGTAAAGGTCGTCAGTTGTAGGAGCTGTCTTGATGGAAATTGCAAATATAGAAAAACCTGCGTCACTTGTATCCCTGATTGTGGAAGCAATTAATGATATATCTTCTAGTCTTATATATTCTAGTATATATTCTTATCATATATATTCTTTCATATATGTAATATTTTCTTACTTGTATTGCTAATAGCACGTCAATACAAGTTTTGCAGAGGATCAGAAGGGAAAAATGCAGACTATTTTGGCAACTGTTCATGTTCATTCCAAATGAACAGCCATGCCCATTTAAGGTAGTTGTGATCTGGGAACTTGGGGAAAAACATCTGTTCCACAATGCAATGTATACAGTACAATATATGAGAGTAGGATATATATTCATAAGGTCATAAAACAGGAGAGATTAGGTAATTCAGCACATCTTGTTTGCTCTGCCATTCTATCATGTCGGAGTTATCTTTTCCTCTCCACCACATTCTCCTGCCTTCTCCCCCATAACCTTTGTTGCTTCCTTCTCAAGACCCTATCAATGTCCGCTTTAAATATACCCAATGTCTGCAGCAACGAACTCCACAGATTCACCAACCTGTGGTTAGATTCTAAAAGTATGTCCTTTTATTCTGAGGCTGTGCCCTCTGGTACTCGACTCTCCCATTACTGGAAATATCCTCTCCACATCCACACTATCTCGGCCTTTCATTATTCAGTAGAAATATGGGATTTACTATTCCTTCATCGCTCCTGGCAAGGACACAAAACATTATATACAGATTCTCCTTAACTCCACTAATATGTTTAATCCTTGATCCCTGACCCTGTAATCTATTGCCCTATACCCAACCTCTGTTTCCTAGCTCAATCCTTTGAAAGTGTTGTGATTCAAGCTCCTTACATGAATCATTCCTTCCAATCGGCCTCTGCTATGATACTGAAACAGTCATTAATGAGATTGAGGCAAAAGTAACCTATTATACCTTGGCCTCCCTGTAGCCCGTGGCTGTATTGATGACATCCATCATCGGCCGCAAGGTGAAAGTGGCAAAGTTTAAAGGAGATATGCATTGGCAAACTTTTTACACAGAAGGTAGTATGTTTAGTTTAGTTCAGAGATATAGCATGGAAACAGGCCCTTTGGCCCACCGAGTCCGCTCCGACCAGCGATCCCCACACATTAACACCATCCTACACACAACACCCTGAGGGACAATTTTACATTTACAGCAAGCCAATTAATCTACAAACCTGTACGTCTTTGGAGTGTGGGAGGGGACCGAAGATCTTGGAGAAAACTTGCGCAGGTCATGGGGAGAACGTACAAACTCCGTACAGGCAAGCACCCGTAGTCAGGATCGAACCCGGGTCTCTGACGCTGTGAGGCAGTAGCTCTACCTCTATGTCACCATGCCACCCGCAACCTGCTGCTAGGTATGGTAGTTTAAGAGGCTTTTTGAAGGCACATGGATATGCAGGGAATGGAGGAGGATAAATCATGAGCAGGCAGATGCGATGAGTTTAGCCAGGCACCATGCTCGGCACAGACATTATGGGCTGAAGAGTCTGTTCCTGGCTGTGCTATAACATGTTCCATGTAACAGGACGCACCTATTTCCATTTTTATCAATCTAGTCACTGGCAAAAGGTTTCCTCTTCCTACATTCAGACTGGTACCTCCAGTGTTCTCCAGGGTATTATAAGACACACATATTTCTCATTCACATCACTACATGAGTTATCTGGAAGCATACCATTACCTTGAGCTTGCATTATGATTTACATCATCACCACTAATCTTCACCATGCAACTTTCTCTAAATTATCACGTTGCTCAAAACCCAAGAATGAATGAATGTGTGTACATTTTCTACAATTCAGTCTTGGGAAGACGTGCCATTGGGCTCCCATTAGAAAATGTATACCACAATCACCAACATCCTTCTCACTAGCAACTAAAACTGCACCAAAATGTTTGCAACCTTGGCATATTTGATCTAAAGCAAAGATCATCTGAATAATATTTTTAAATATGACTACGGAATCTTGTATACTTCTATTGTACAACCCATAAGCACTGCAAGTGCTTCCTTATGGCAATATTATTGTGCACTAGGCACAATGGGTACAGATCGGATGAGGTCCTATAGTAAGTGCAATAAAAGAACCATACTCAATATAAAGCTCACAGTGCACCATGGACACAGTTACTGCAGATTCTACAGATATTATTTTTAACACTACCACAATACAATAGATTGTGGCAAATCAGCTTGAACAGTAAATTTATAGAATAAAAATGAAGGATTAAAGACTTTGTCACCACTTCAGTATTGTAGTAGAGTCGGACGCCTGGTTGGAAGGTCTGACTCAAATATGGAGATTGAATTACAGCACTTTGAAAGGTTTAAGAAAAATAAATTGGACACAGGGAAATGGATTACAAGGTCAGGAGATAAAGGATTAAACCTATTAGTGAAGCTAAGGAGGGGTCTCCAACCTCTCTTGGCCCATACATTGTTCTGTGCCTTTGCAGTAACTACTGAGGAATAATAAATCTAATTGTTCTAAAAACATATATTTGGCTTTCATATATTGTACTGTACATTTAGAATTTCAGGCATGTGTCTATCTTCAACATGGCTTTTTTTAATCTCTGGTCTGTAAAGGAATGAGTGGTTGGTTTTTGCTTGGTTTCCAAAGGCATTATTAAGCCTTTGCAACAAGCAGAATAATATGGCTGGATCTTCTTGTATCTTTTCAACAACAAAATAATTACATAATTTGCACCACTTTTGGAATTTATTACCAGTTGTAATGGTTGCAAAACTAAACAACCACACCCCAGCCCAATTTCAAACCTGTTTTACCAGTAAATCAATCCACTTTTATGAATTTGTTTACCAAGAATGTTAATGCCCTTTCTTGAAAAACTGTTAGAAATAAAATAAATGCTGAAAATAAAATGGCACAAAGAATTTTGAACTGATTTCCGACATCCCCTATATGGACATCCTATGGCTAACCCTAAACAAAATGATGAAAGTGCAATAAAATTCACCAAACACTAACAAAAAACGGGTTAAAGTTTGGTCCAAGGGCATTTTCTTTCTTACATAATATCATTTCAAAAATGAAAGATGCTCCAAATTTGATTTCCTTTTAGACTTTCTGATATCAGCTGAAGATAACTGATCCCAAGAGATGGTTCATGAGTGGACAATTTCAAGCCTGAATTAAAGTGTGTCGTGCTTCCAGATATTTGACAAGTATAGAGATCTTAAGTTTTAGTGGTAGACACAAAATGCTGGAGTAACTCAACGGGTCAGTCAGCATCTCAGGAGAGAAGGAATGGGTGACATTTCAGGTCGATTCCCTTCTTCAGACTGATGTCAGGGGAGGGACAAAGATAGGATGTAGTAGGAGACAGGAAGACAGTGGGAGAACTAGGAAGGGGGACGGGAAGGAAAGGGACAGAGGAACTATCTGAAGTAGGAGAAGTCAATGTTCATACCGCTGGGCTGTAAGCTGCCCAAGCGAAATATGAGGTGTTGTTCCTCCAATTTGCAATGGGCCTCACTATGATAATCGAGGAGGCCCATGACAGAAAGGTCAAACTGGAAGTGGGAGGGGGAGTTGAAGTGCTGAGCCACCGGGAGATCAGGTTGGTTAAGGCAGACTGAGGGAAGGTGTTGAGCCTGCGTTTGGTCTCGCCGATGTAGGGAAGTTGACATTTGGAACAGCGGATACAATAGATGAGGTTGGAGGAGGTGCAGGTGAACCTCTGCCTCACCTGGAAAGACTGTTTGGCTCCTTGGATAGGGTCGAGGGGGGAAGTAAAGGAACAGATGTTGCATCTCCTGTGGTTGCAGGGGAAAGGACCTGGGGAGGGGGTGTTTTGTGTGGGAAGGGACGAGTGGATCAGGGAGTTACGGAGGGAATGGTCTCTGCTGGAAGCAGAAAGGGGTGGAGATGGGAAGATGTGGCCAGTAGTGGGATCCTGTTGGAGGCGATGGAAATGTTGGAGGATAATTTGTTGTATACGACGGCTGATGGGGTGGAAGGTGAGGACAAGGGGAACTCTATCCTTGTTACGAATGGGGAGAGGGTGAGCAAGAGTGGAGCTGTGGAATAGAGAGGAGACCCTTTTGAGAGCCTCATCTATAATGGAAGAGGGGAACCCTCGTTTCCTAAAGAACGAGGACATCTCTGTTGCCCGAGTATCTTTAGAGGGTTCTTTGTCAAGTTCCTTTGACTTTACAAATTATGGTTTCACAATTGGAGAAACCTTGCTTGCAAAATCAAAATTGATGGTTCCCTGAAAATCCGTTTAAAATGTTGTTCTCAACAATGTGTTTGATCTATGTCCATGCATTAGAAAAAGAGCCATTCCACAAATCTGGATTTTGTGGACCCTGTTGCATTCAGCGACTGAAGTCCATTTGTTCAAATGTCCATAAATTCCCCGATAAATCTTTCAACATATTTCTAACAGACATGATTTAATTCAGCAATTAAATGTCCTAAACTGACCAGAATCTTACCAAAAGAAATATTATCCAATGACAATATTAAACCAACATATCCAAAAACTTGTCTCTAAAAAGTAATGCATAGAATTTATTTGCTCGTTACACAATTGCTGTGTGAAAGGCCTACAAATAATTTGTTTGTGAGCTCAACACAAAAAAATTCATGATTGCATAAGTTCCAATCTCATAGGGATTAGTGGGAAGGCAAGGCATTTACTTTATATATGAACTGTATCCAGCATGGTGGGAATGAGTTTTTAGTGGCTCCAAAGCAGAGGGATTGGAACCAGGATTATCTACTAAAGATTGCTAGTGGTTGGTGGAGAGTGGTAGAGGTTTAGTTTAGTTTAGAGATACAGCGTGGAAACAGGCCCTTTGGCCCACGTCAACCAGCAATCTCCCAATACATTGGCTCTATCCTACACATTAGGGACAATTTACAATTTACAGAAACCAATTAACCTACATCCCTGCATGTCTTTGGAGTGTGGGAGGAAACCGGAGCAAACCCACGTGGTCACAGGAAGAACGTAAAAAAAACTCAGTACAGACAGAACCCAAGGTCAGGTTTGAACCCGGGTCTCTGGCACTGTAAGGCAGCAACTCTACTGCTGCACCACCATGCTTCCCTTATTGGGTCTGGGTGCTTGATTTGGGGTGGGGTAGGTCCTGCAACTAGTTAAGTACCCAAATCAGGGGACTGTGACTGCTGTGACTGTGTTAGCAAAATGTTGAGGAGGGTGATTGGTAGGTGAGGGGGTGGTTTGTAGGTGAGGGGGTGGTTTGTAGGTGAGGGGGTGGTTTGTAGGTGAGGGGGTGGTTTGTAGGTGAGGGGGTGGTTTGTAGGTGAGGGGGTGGTTTGTTGGCGGGAACGGTATTCTTGAATATGTAGGTTTATGGTCTTGGGATGAGCTCAATAAAAAAAATAGATGGAGGAGGGGATAGACAATAGACAATAGGTGCAGGAGGAGGCCATTCGGCCCTTCGAGCCAGCACCGCCATTCAATGTGATCATGGCTGATCATTCTCAATCAGTACCCCATTCCTGCTTTCTCCCCATACCCCCTGACTCCGCTAACTTTAAGAGCTCTATCCAGCTCTCTCTTGAATGCATTCAGAGAATTGGCCTCCACTGCCTTCTGAGGCAGCGAATTCCACAGATTCACAACTCTCTGACTGAAAAAGTTTTTCCTCATCTCTGTTCTAAATGGCCTACCCCTTATTCTTAAACTGTGGCCCCTTGTTCTGGACTCCCCCAACATTGGGAACATGTTTCCTGCCTCTAACGTGTCCAACCCCTTAATAATCTTATACGTTTCGATAAGATCTCCTCTCATCCTTCTAAATTCCAGTGTATACAAGCCTAGTCGCTCCAGTCTTTCAACATATGAAAGTCTCGCCATTCCGGGAATTAACCTAGTAAACCTATGCCCTCAATAGCAAGAATATCCTTCCTCAAATTTGGAGACCAAAACTGCACACAGTATTCCAGGTGCGGTCTCACTCGGGCCCTGTACAACTGCAGAAGGACCTCTTTGCTCCTATACTCAACTCCTCTTGTTATGAAGACCATCATTCTATTGGCTTCCTTCACTGCCTGCTGTACCTGCATGCTTCCTTTCAGTGACTGATGCACTAGGACACCCAGATCTCGTTGTACGTCCCCTGTTTGGTTTCTTTTAGTGGGATTGTCAGATCAGGAGAAAATTCTGGTGATATAAAACAAAATAAAAATGATCTGAAGAAGGGTCCTGTCCTGAGACTTTGTTTGTCCACAAATGCTGCCTGACCTGCTGATTTCCTCCAGCAGTTTGTTTTTTTGATCAGGTTTCCAGCATCTGCAGTTTCATGTGCTCCCAAAATTCTGTTGATGGTGGGGTGGAGCACTGAATAAGATCAGGTGAGTCTTAAAGGGATCTGTCCAAATGGATTCCCAGTGGGAGCTACTCACATTGGTCCACTTCTTCTGAAGAAGGGTCTCAACCCGAAACGTCACCTATTCCTTTGAGAGTCAGATTCATAGAGTGATACAGTGTGGAAACAGGCCCATTGGCCAACATGTCCCAGCTACACTAGTCCCACCTGCCTGTGTTTTTGTCCATATCCCTCCAAACTTGTCCTATCCATGCTCCAGAGATGCTGCCTGGCCCTCTGAGTTACTCCAGGATTTTGTATCTATCCACTTTAAGTTACACAGAGGCAGGCGTTGCAGGCACCATGAAAGACTGCTTGAACAAGACTGCCCCCTGGTGGGTCATCCATGCATCACAGAAAATTGATCAACACCACTTTGCTTTTCCTCTTACCCATCCAAGCTAAGCTCAAGAAATTCACAATCCATTCTAATTCTACAATTTTCTTGATTGTTTCATTTCTCCATAATTGTATCTTGCAAACATTGCGCATCATGATCCATTTTTTTTGTACAAATATTCTTCCCCTTATATTTGCTGGAGGTGCAGCTGTTAAGAATATATTGTGGTAAAAAGACATCTGGGACCACGGTGATCACAAGAACGAAATATAAGCTGGCATCAAAATCTCCTAAAAAACATTTCACAATATGAAGGGATTTAATTTGTTTCTGAGTCAGAGATATTGATTGGTCCTTTTGATATCCTTTTATAAGGTTATGGGCAGAGAGGTGCACATCCTGTGGCGATTTGTGTTAATTCAATATCGGATCCTTCCTTGCTTCTCCTGAACGGGCATGGTAGCGCAGCGGTAGAGTTGCTGCCTTACAACGCTTGCAGCGCCAGAGACCTGGGTTCGATCCCGACTACAGGTGCTTGTCTGCATGGAGATTGTATGTTCTCCCCGTGCCCACGTGGGTTTTCTCTAAGATCTTTGGTTTCCTCCCACACTCCAAAGAAGTACAGGTTTGTTGGTTAATCGGCTTGGTGTAAACGTTAAAAAATGTCCCTAGTGTGTGTAGGATAGTGTTAATGTGCAGGGATCTCTGGTCAGCACGGAATCGGCGTGGGCTGAAGGGCCTGTTTCCGCACTGTATCTCTAAACTAAAGTTGGCTTATTTGTGTAGGAAGGAACTGCAGATGCTGGTTTCTGCCACAGATAGACACAAAAAGCTGGAATAACTCAGCGGGTCAGGCAGCATCTCTGGAGGAAAGGAATAGGTCACTCCCCCACTCTAGTCATCGTACTAGTTTCATTGTCATCCTGTTCGGTGTCTGTATTTTTAGTTATCACCTACCCTGCAGCCAAGAATGGACCATTGCAAGCTCCACCTTTCCTTGATCATTGTTGCGTTTTGCATATCTTTCAATAATTTGTTCGAGATACCCTCTCTATCACTAGCTTCATTTTCCCGACTCTCAGTCTGAAGACGGGTCTCGATCCGAAACGTCATCTATTCCTTTTCTCCAGAGATGCTGCCTGACCTGCTGAATTACTCCAGCTTTGTGCGTCTAAGTTGGCTTATTTGTTGACTGATTTTTAAATTAGCAACAGCAAGTTACGATTGAGTCACCAATAATTTTTCAATAATATCCATTCACCCTTCCCCTTATATTTTTAATGACAGCAATTAAAGACTCCTCATG
This sequence comes from Rhinoraja longicauda, assembly GCF_053455715.1. Taxonomy (NCBI): domain Eukaryota; kingdom Metazoa; phylum Chordata; class Chondrichthyes; order Rajiformes; family Arhynchobatidae; genus Rhinoraja; species Rhinoraja longicauda. The sequence goes on from NC_135953.1 coordinate 51,236,483, forward strand.
AACTGGTGGCGCAGCAGTACGAGTTGCTGCCTTACAGCACTTGCAGTGCCGGAGACCCGGGTTCGATCCACTACGGGTGCTGTCTGATCGGAGTTTGTAAGTTTTCCCCGTGATCGCATGGGTTTTCTCCGAGATCTTCGGTTTCCTCCCACACTCCAAAGACGTACAGGTATGTAGGTTAATTGGCTTGGTAAATGTAAAAATTGTCCTTAGTGTGTTGTATGCGGGATAGTGTTAATATGCGGGGATCGCTGGTCGGCGCAGACCCGGTGGGCCGAAGGGCCCGTTTCCGCGCTGTATCTCTAAACTAAACTAAACTAAACTGCACTGCGTAAATGTTTTCAGTGTTGGGAATAAAGACACAGATGTGAGGGAAAATTAAAATCACGCAAAGGCTTAGAAATTCCATAAACATGAAAGGCAAATGGGCATTCACCATGCATATGGAAACCAATAATAAAGCTTCTGAATCCTTTCTCACATGGGAGGAATAGATTGGGTAGGGGAATCGAGGACCTGAGTACATTGGTTTAAGGTGAAGGGGTAAAGATGTAATAGGAATCTGAGGGGTAATTTTTTGTCACAAAGTGTGGTGGGTGTATGGAACAAGCTGCCAGATGAGGTAGTTGAGGTAGGGACTATCCCAACATTTAAGAAACAGTTAGACAGGTTCATGGACAGGACAGGTTTGGAGCGATATGGACCAAACATGGACAGGTGGGACGAGTGTAGCTGGGACATGTTAGCTGGTGTGGGCAAGTTGGGCTGAAGGTCCTGTTTCCACATTTTATCACTCTATGACTCCATGACATCAAAGGACTGGACATATGCAGTGATGTTTGGTATCATGTGATACATGTTTGGACATCAGTTCTGCAAAATCCTCTTTTGCTTGCTTAGTCCTTGATGGCATAGATCACTCATTGCTTCCACAATGAATGAGGCATACTGTAAATTAGCAAATATTGGAGGGGTCTGCCAGTTCAGGTCCAAGGGGAAGGAACACTCCCATGAATAGGTCCTATTTATAGTCTTGCTCTACACCACAGCATCTTTGTTAACCCAACCCTGGTCTCAGCTATTATGCTGAAATCCCTCCCAAATTTTAACGTCCACCTTTTCTTCAAAATGACCTTGCCGCAAGTCGGTTCCCCCATCTCTGACTACCACCTTGCATGTCATACATAAAAAAACATTTTTAATTTGGCCAATTGTACATTACCCATTTAATGTCAATTTGCCAGCTCTGAAGTATTTCTCAGCTGAACACTTTTCTAAATTACTGGACCAAGTGAACCCGTTGGGCCCAAACCTCTCATGCATTGGTGCAGCACCCTCTCCTCCCCCTCCCCCTCCCCTCCTCCTTCCACTCCCCTCTCCTCCCCCCTCCCCCCACCCCTCCCCCTCCCCTCCCCCTCTCCACCCCCCCTCCCCCTCCCCCTTCCCCTCCCCCTCCCCCAACTCCATCCACTTCCTCCCTCCCGAGGAGAGAGATTTAAACTTTCAAATGTGAATAAAAATATAACACCAATTTCAATGAAACTTCTTCCATTAGCACCAAAGGGACGACGGTGAGTAAGGTGGGCCTAAAACTGTCGCACTATCGTGTACCATTTTGGCTGTCGTTCAGGAACAAACAAACAAACAAAAGTTTTTGTATATAGATAGATTTAAAACTTTCCAGCCAATGGTGATATCCCAGAATCAATGCTGACCTCTGCAGGCCCAGTTTGAAATAGCAACATCATCTCGACCCATGACTGGGACTTGAAATCTATAAGCCTGTGTCCACTTTTGGATTGAACATGCACCCTACAAAATCAACTACCACAGTGAATTTTGCCTTGGCAGACCACTGTAAGAATTCACCATATATTATTGATTCAGTGGGCAACAAAAGCAATAAATGCAGCCAGTTTCAATGTATGGCTCCTATGCCAGCAACATGGGCCTCATAAAATGGTGCCTATGCACACTTGATTTATTATGCTGCGGTCAGTTCAGAAAAGCATGGTAGAATGAATCAATAAGCACCTTTCCCAAGCTGTAGTAACCCAAGGAATCCTTGTTGACATTAAGATTAAAGTTTCCAATTCATCATTTTAAACTGTGTAGGAAGGGACTGCAGATGCTGGTTTACACCGAAGATAAGACACAAAATGCTGGAATAACTCAGCGGGACAGGCAGCATCTCTGGAGAGAACGAATGTGTGACAATTTGGATCTCTATCTGAAATGTCACGCATCATTTTAAACACCGATTCTCCCAATACTTTTGCGGATTGAGTTCAGGGGATTGGAATTACTTCACATCGGTGTGACAATAATAAACTAAATTAAACTAAACATAATTTTCTTGCTCTGGAGTTTGCTACTGACTGACTTACCCTCGAGGCATCCAAATTAGAGGGCAGAGCAGCAGCAGGCAAAGAACCAAAGACCTACATAGGCTGAAGGTGCGAATATGCACGAGGTAGACATTCAAAACACATGGAAGAGCAGTGGGTATCAAGACAGTCACTTGCTGATGCCTTCTCCTGCAGTAACAGATGGATCTGAATGCTAGGACACACAATGCATAATTTGGAGTTACAGGTAATGCATGCCTGACTCCTTCAAAATTGTTTCTGGCATCATTGCAACATTAGTCAGTTCCTGAGCACACAGTGATCCAATAGATCACTGATGCACTCCTTGCAAGCCAACTGTTCATCACTGGTAGACACAAAATGCTGGAGTAACTCAGTGGGACAGGCAGCATCTCTCGAGAGAAGGAATGGGTGACGTTTCGGGTCGAGACCCTTCTTCAGATTGTTCATCACTGCCTTCCTCACAGAAGCTTCTCCTTCAATCCAGTGGCTGACAGTGATGCAGAACACGGACTTCAGTTTCACATTCAGGTCGTTCAACTAAAGAGTACTCGAATATAATCACAATAATGACTTCTTTGCATTTGCAATCCTTTCTGAGTGACCACCATCACACACTGGGGAGAATCATTTTTTTCCCCATTTGTGCACTTAGGGTCTGCAATAAATGACACAGCATGTACTCGCTTGTTCTCGCTGGAATTTAGAAGATTGAGGGGGGATCTTATAGAAACTTACAAAATTCTTAAGGGGTTAGACAGGCTAGGTGCAGGAAGATTGTTCCCGATGTTGGGGAAGTCCAGAATAAGGGGTCACAGTTTAAGGATAAGGGGGAAGTCTTTTAGGACCGAGATGAGAAAGTTTTTTTTCACACAGACAGTGGTGAATCTGTGGAATTCTCTGCCACAGAAGTTAGTTGAGGCCAGTTCATTGGCTATATTTAAGAGGGAGTTAGATGTGGCCCTTGAGGCTAAAGGGATCAGGGGGTATGGAGAGAAGGCAGGTACGGGATACTGAGTTGGATGATCAGCCATGATCATATTGAATGGCGGTGCAGGCTCGAAGGGCCGAATGGCCTACTCCTGCACCTATTTTCTATGTTTCTGTTTCTATGTGTAAATGCAACCTACTAATTGCAATCCCAAAGGACACGCCTGACTTCAGGTGATGTTGATGTCCTGCTGGAATAGAATAGCTCTTTTCCCATAATTTGTGGAATTCCCTGAAGATTGCGCCAATGAATGGTTTGGACGTCTGTGTCAGGGGGTGAGGCAGGGAGGGCTTGGTCTTTTGTTGATGATGTACTGGTGATGTAAGTAGAAATGAAAAATAAGAAACGGGTGATCATTTTGAGTTCAGTTCAGTTTTAGTTTTAGTTTTAGTTTATTGTCATGTGTACCGAGGTACAATGAAAAGCTTTTTGTTGCGTGCTAACCAGTCAGCGGAAAGACAATAGATGATTATAATCGAGCCATTCACAGTGGGATTATACTACAGCCTCCCCAAAAGGATCAGGGTGGTCATATACATGAGGAGACACAGAAGGTGGGTGAGGTCTGATATGATAAGAAAGGAGGGAGAGAGAAAACGGGTAATTATAGACCAGTTAGTCTGACATCAGTGGTGGGGAAGATGCTGGAGTCAATTATAAAAGACGAAATTGCTGAGCATTTGGATAGCAGTAACGGGATCATTCCGAGTCAGCATGGATTTACGAAGGGGAAATCATGCTTGACAAATCTACTGGAATTTTTTGAGGATGTAACTAGGAAAATTGACAAGGGAGAGTCAGTGGATGTGGTGTACCTCGACTTTCAGAAAGCCTTCGACAAGGTCCCACATAGGAGATTAGTGGGCAAAATTAGGGCACATGGTATTGGGGGTAGGGACTGACATGGATAGAAAATTGGTTGACAGACAGAAAGCAAAGAGTGGGGATAAATGGGTCCCTTTCGGAATGGCAGGCAGTGACCAGTGGGGTACCGCAAGGTTCGGTGCTGGGACCCCAGCTATTTACGATATACATTAATGACTTAGACGAAGGGATTAAAAGTACCATTAGCAAATTTGCAGATGATACTAAGTTGGGGGGTAGTGTGAATTGTGAGGAAGATGCAATAAGGCTGCAGGGTGACTTGGACAGGTTGTGTGAGTGGGCGGATACATGGCAGATGCAGTTTAATGTAGATAAGTGTGAGGTTATTCACTTTGGAAGTAAGAATAGAAAGGCAGATTATTATCTGAATGGTGTCAAGTTAGGAGGAGGGGGAGTACAACGAGATCTGGGTGTCCTAGTGCATCAGTCAATGAAAGGAAGCATGCAGGTACAGCAGGCAGTGAAGAAAGCCAATGGAATGTTGGCCTTCGTAACAAGAGGAGTTGAGTATAGGAGCAAAGAGGTCCTTCTACAGTTGTACCGGGCCCTGGTGAGACCGCACCTGGAGTACTGTGTGCAGTTTTGGTCTCCAAATTTGAGGAAGGATATTCTTGCTATGGAGGGCGTGCAGCGTAGGTTCACTAGGTTAATTCCCGGAATGGCGGGACTGTCGTATGTTGAAAGGCTGGAGCGATTGGGCTTGTATACACTGGAATTTAGAAGGATGAGGGGGGATCTTATTGAAACATATAAGATAATTAGGGGATTGGACACATTAGAGGCAGATAACATGTTCCCAATGTTGGAGGAGTCCAGAACAAGGGGCCACAGTTTAAGAATAAGGGGTAGGCCATTTAGAACGGAGATGAGGAAGAACTTTTTCAGTCAGAGGGTGGTGAAGGTGTGGAATTCTCTGCCTCAGAAGGCAGTGGAGGCCAGTTCGTTGGATGCTTTCAAGAGAGAGCTGGATAGAGCTCTTAAGGATAGCGGAGTGAGGGGGTATGGGGAGAAGGCAGGAACGGGGTACTGATTGAGAGTGATCAGCCATGATCGCATTGAATGGCGGTGCTGGCTCGAAGGGCTGAATGGCCTACTCCTGCACCTATTGTCTATTGTCTATTGTCTATTGAATACCTCTCACATGCATTTACCATGGAAGCAAGTGAGTTCAAGGAAGAAAACCATATTGTCTTTATGAAGGTGGAGGCATTGGCAGTTTTGAAACACACAACTATGGATGAATTCCTGGGGCCTGGCCCGGTGTATCAACATCCACAATCTTGTGGAAAACAAAGGAAATGTTTGTTAGGTCCCTGGCAAAAAAATGTTGTATCTTCATCTTTATTAGCAACAGGTGAGGTACAGGAAGAGTAAAGGATGGATAATGTTGTGCCTTTATTTAAGCAGGATTGCAAGGACAAACAAGGAAACCACAGGCCATGACAATGGTTGGAACATTATTTGAGGGAATTCTGAGAAACAGGATATATTTGATTAACAATAGTCAGTGTGGCTTTGTTCATGAGAGATTACATATACAAATGTGATTGAGGTTTTTGAGGAGGTGGCTAACAGCATTGATGACAGCAGAGCAATGGACATTATCCACATGGATTTTGGCAGGCCTTGGACAGGGTCCACTTGGCTGGTTTCAGAAGGTGAGAATATATGGGATCCAGAGCAAAGGAATAAATTGGCAGAGGAGAAGTCAGAGGTTGCAAGTTGGGCCTGGCTTCTCCAATTGGAAACTGCAACCAGTGATGTGCCACAGAGATTGGTGCTGGATCCTTTATGGTTCATCATATATATTCACAATTTGGAAGCGGTGGCATGATTATTGAGTTGGCAGGTGACACCAACCTTGGTGGTATATTGGACTGTGAAAGAGATTATCTCAGGTTACAAAAGGATCTAGGTGAACTGGAAAAAATGGGCAAAGGAATGGTAGAAGGAATTTAAATCGGCCAAGTGCGAATTGATGCATTTCAGGAAGTTAACCGAAGCCGGGCCATACACAGTTAATGGTAGTGCTCTGGGGAGTGTTATTAAAGAAAAGCAAGACTTTGAGGTGCAAGTCTATGGTATGCTGAGGAGATAGGGCATGCCTGCCTTCCTTCGCTGAGGAGTTACATAACAGTTGTATAAACTGCTGGATAGGTTGCACTTTAGAGTATTGTGTGCAGTTCTGGTCACAACACAAAGGAAAATCCTTTGTTATTCATATCTAAACCTACAGAGGTGTGTTAAAGGACAAAACTACTCTGGTATGTTAAAGTATGCACACAATTTTTAAATTTCAAACATTTTTTCTGCAATAATTCTACATGTGCACATGTAGTCCACAATTGAACAATACATTAAAATTTGTTTTTATCAGTTTGACACTAGAAAGAAAGCAGCATAAGTTAATAAGAAGTCTAGTCATGTGGATGTAATTTTATGCTGATATGAAAGTAAACCAGCTGGAGGACTTTGTCACAGGTTTAATTCAAACCTTGGCATTTTTATCTAGTCTGGAAATCTGTTAGAAACATGGGAGCACAGCCTCTCCAGCCAGTTCTCTCAGATTGCGAACGATTCCTATCACAACTCCATTTGCCTGCCTTTCATCTTTGATGCCCCTTCCTAGCACAGGTTTGAAGATTTGAACTCCCAACCAAGTTCCAAATTTTCCATGATGCATTCTGTGAAAAATTGCTCCTGGATTTCACTTCAAAATTGCCCACCTCTGATTAAGCTTATGTTCCGTTATCACCTGATGAAGGAATCCAGTACATAGCCTCAGTTCAGGTTAGTTTATCGTCACGTGAACCTACGTACAGTGAAAAGCTTTTGTTGCGTGCTAAGCAGTTAGCAGAAGGACAATACATGATTACAATCGAGCCATTTACAGTGTATAGATACATGATATAGGCATGATATAGGAATAACGTTTAGTGCAAGAAGCCGTTAGGTACATGCTTTATCAAATTACTTTTAAATGCTTCAATTAGCCACTTCTTCAACCGTATAATTTAATTTAATCCTCTAAAGCCAGGCATTTTCAAGACCAGTTATATTCTATGTTCAGAGACCAACATTTACACAAGAAATGCAATATAAAAGTATGAAATGGGAACATGAAAAGGTAATGCAGCTTCTCAAACCCACTTTACAATGCACCAAGGCCACAACTGATACTGTGCTTCTGGTCCAATTATCTACCTGGACCCATTGTTCCCTTCCTATCCAAAAATGTATCGATATGTAGGAAAACAAACTGCAGATGCTGGTTTAAATCGAAGGTAGACACAAAATGCTGGAGTAACTCAGCAGATCAGGCAGCATCTCAGGAGAGAAGGAATGGGTGACGTTTCGGGTCGAGACCCTTCTTCAGGCCAAAAATCTATCGATCTCAGCTTTGGAATTTATCGTACAACCTCGCATAACCCCCAGGTGGAAAGCGTTCCAAGGAATTAGAAGATTTCAAAAAAAGCTATGAGCAAAGGTCACAGCACACAGATAGAGTACATGAATGCTATTGAGTTACATGTAGCATGTTTACTCATGAATAAATTGCGATCCCATGGGGAATAGGAAAGGACAATCATCCTTTCTGTCTAGTTGTCGTAATTGCATTTGTTGTTGCCTTGAACAATGGAATTATTTTCCTGCTAAGTCCACCCGCTTAGCTTCTTCAGCAATTCCACATTCCAATCAGCTCATTCCAAGTGGCACTTTCAACTTCAGGTCAGAAGATTGTGGGTTCTTGCTCACAACAAAGGCCAAAATGGGAGTGCAGTTTACCGTTAAAGTTGTATTGTTCAAATGAAACATTAAACAGCGATCTTGAGGGAGCGCACACTCAATTTTAAAACATGCACTCGCATCATTTAAAAATAATGTTTGCACACATGGTTAGGGTCTTCTCGATACCTACCTAGATTGACACAAAGTGCTGGAATAACTCAGCAGGACAGGCAGCATCTCTGGAGAACATGGATAGGTGACGTTTCAGGTTGGGATTCTTTTCCAGACTGATCATGCCTGACTCGCTGAGTCACTCCAAAGCTTTGTGTCTTTTTTTGTAAACCAGCATCTGCAATTTCTTGGTACTAGACAAAGATCTTGTCTGGGCTTTCAGATGGATCTAAATGATCCCATGGCACTATATCAAGAGCAGAAGATTATTCTAGATGATCTGGCCATTACCATATTGCTACTTAAAGGACATAGTTGGGCGCAAATTGACTGTGTCATTTCTTACAAGATTGATTGCAATTAAAAAAAACATAAATGGAGAAAGTCGATGAAGTGGTGCAATATAAGAGGTCAACTACATTGTTCTCAAGGCTTCAAGAGAACAAGAGAGTAACTGTTTCAGTGCTGAATGGCACTATGACTACATAAGAAAATCTTCTTTGATTCTAATAACTTCAGGAAATCTATGATGTTACCTAATTGGAGCCCATTTAGATCTCTAAATCCAATTTACCATTTCAAACAAATCCAAGAACAAAAGATATCCATGGCATATGAGGGAGCTCTATGACCTCATGGTAAAAACATTGCAGGATAAATCTATTATCGGTGAAGGAGCGCATGGTCAATTTAAAAAAGTACACTTGCATCATTTAAATAGAATGCTTGCACACATGGTTAGGGTCTTCTCGGCACCTACCGAGATTACTTTCAGCCACCAATGGGTAGGAATTACATTGACTGGGCTTGTTTAAAGCACGGGGCAATTCAAGGTTATGCCCCCAGCAATGTGTTGAAGAAATGTTTGTTTGAGGATCCATTCGAGTCATTTATTTCTATTGATCAGAGCCAGAATCATGCCAGTTTATCTCACTGAAAAATAATCCTAGAAGAGTAAATATTCTTAAGTAATTTTGTGGAAATTTAGGAATAATTTGTGGCTGTGTGAGTTTGTAGATTAATTGGATTCTGTAAATTGCCCCTTGTGTGTGGAGACTGGATGTGAAGGTAGGATAACATAGAGCAAGTAAGAATGAATGATAAAAGGACTCATTGGGCTGAAGGGCCTGTTTCCATGCCACATCATTCAATCAGTCAATTTATGGGTGTTTTTCTTCGAGTCTATGTGCTTGTGATGCTGTTAGATGTTGCAATCATGATTTCCATTGTACCTGCACCTCATCACATTTGTGTATGACAATACACTTGACTTGACTTAATGCAGGACCAGTTGAGGGAATGCCTCTCAGTACAATCTCCCTGCACTGGATATATTCAGACTCTGCTGGAGAGTCAAGGAAATTCAAGGCCCACAAATTGGCTATAAACAGTGGCTTTAATAACAAACATATACCCCAAAAATTATCTTTTAATAAAATGTAATAAATGACATTTCAGTCATGAATTTTTTTGTACATTTGCAATGAGGTATACACTGGGAATCCAGAAAAAACATAGCTGCCTGATACCCCAGCAATGTGTTGAAGAAGGTATAAATTGAAAAAAAAACCCTAAAGAAAAAAGTGACTTCAACCTGTCATCTATTCATCGATCAAATAATTATGAGAAAACACCAATAACCTGGTTCATGTCAGTTCCCATTAGTGAATGTTATTAGTTCTTTTTCTATTAAATTATTTCTATTAAATTGTTTATCTTTTATAATAGATAGCATATAAACTTGAAAAAAATCCATTAAATTAAAAATTATTTAATTTTAAGCCGTGTTGCAAAGATTAATTTACTATCAACTTGAACAAAATATAAATGAGTGTGGGATAAGTGTAAACATGTTTATTACAGTGATCAAGGTTACAGTAAACTTAAAAAGAAATGTCTTTTTTTTAAAGCAATCCTTTTAATCATTCAGTTCATGCAACCCACACAAAAACATAATTAGTTAATAAGCTACTGTCCCTACAGGGGAACATATTTTCCTATTTGGTAATACCCACGTAGGTTACCTTCCTACAGTTTTTAATTAGCTCCAATATGTGCAGCTTATTTCTGTAATAGCATGTTGATTTGACCAGCGTCATAAAAGCACCATCCATATGGAGCTACCAAGACCAAAAAAATAATAGCTTATCTGCTTCCCTGTGGAAGCCAGTAGCACTACAGTATGAAATAAATTCTAACTTCAAATTACAATCCTGGAATAAAACCATTTTATTTTCAGAATGAGTAATTAGGGAGAGCGTAGCTAGTTGGATTTTAATGGCCTATCAGTCTGAGGCCACAAAGGAATTTACAGCCAGAAATTAGCTGATGAAAACAAGCTGCTGCATTCCCATGAGCTCAAATGTTTTTGTTAGATTATATCTCCCCTTCTGATGACATCAACAAGAGCGTAATAACAAGCCGGGAATACTGCTCATGTCTATGCTGCGATAAGCTGCCTTGCACTATAACAACTGTTCATTCACTTTGATATTTTAAACATCTATCACCGAGCAAGGGGGCATCATTAAAATGATGGCTTTAGGTCAGTCATGCTCAAAATTACGCGGCAAAAAAATCAAACCGCTGGAGGAACTCCGAGGTAAGGCAGCACACGAGAGAGGCAAAAGGATAGTCTACACCCTGCATTTAGACTGATATTATAAAGATGAGGTAGTCATTGTGAAGAGTTGAGGGGTTTTGGTGAGGCAAGCTGCGGGATGAAGGGCAGATGGAGCAGATAGCGGCAGAAATAGAAGATGGGAGGTGATAAGTGGAAACAACAAAGGTCTGAAGATTCTGGAATTATTAAGCTAATAAGTGGAACCAGACGAGGGCAGAGGATAAGAGTGCCAGTGGCATGCGTTTGTGGGTGATTGGCACCCACAATGAAGTGGAAAGAGACTGGGTAGTGGGGGCTGGGAGGAAGTAATTAGAAAGGAGGGGGTGAGGGGGAGGGGGAGGATGGGTGTTGAGAACCTGGATGGATCAGATAGGGAGAGAAAGGAACACAGAGGGGTAAGCATCACCTGAAAATGGAAAACTCTATGGTTTTTTGGACTATTGGGTTGTAGCCTGCACAGGCTGTTTTCCCAGTTTGCCTTCAGCCTCACCCTTCCAGTGACGGAGTCTGAGGACATGCAGGTGGAAATGTGAAGAGGAGTCGAAATGGCATGCAAATGGGAGCTCAAGATAACTATAGCGGACTGAGTGCAAGTGCTTGGCAAAGCGGTCACTTACATTATGCTTGATCCTGTTGATATGGAGGAATACACGTCCACTCCCCAACTGGTTCCATCTGCCTACCGTGCCTCCCTTATCTGAGTCCACTTATCACCTTCGGCCCACCGAGTCCGCGCCGCCCAGCGATCCCCGCACATTAACACTATCCTACACACACTAGGGACAATTTTTACATTTACCCAGTCAATTAACCTACATACCTGTACGTCTTTGGAGTGTGGGAGGAAACCGAAGATCTCAGAGAAAACCCACACAGGTCACGGGGAGAACGTACAAACTCCGTACAGACGGCACCCGTAGTCAGGATCGAACCTGAGTCTCCGGCGCTGCATTCGCTGTAAGGCAGCAACTCTACCGCTGCGCCACCGTGCCACCCTCTTGTGCCTTCATGGTCAGAATGATACCTTTACAGACAACATATAGATTCCTCCCTCACTGTTCCATGAGCCTACCGGTCCCATTGGTAAGAATGAATCATGATGGCATATTGCCAGGTGAGTGAAACCCTCACAGTTGCTAGCATTCACTTTAGATTCTATGATATCAAACAACATCTTCAAATGCCACATTCCATTAATTTACCTCCCTTTGTTTAATGCATTAAATATCTATACCTCCCTACCAAGATCATAGATCCTTCATCCACATCCTCCACTTCATTGTTCCATACTTTGTACTAGTCCAGGCCTCATACTCACAAAGATGATGCAAACATGACAATTACTTTTACATTGCCCAAACATTTTAGATGCACTAATGCATATTTCTTTGACAAGTTGCAAACACCCCCACAATGATTTCCACCATCTTGTGGATTTAAACTGTAGAAGAGTTTCTGACTGGTTTTGGGCAGCCATACCAATCTAACCCTACAACCATCAGGCTATTAAACACCACATCCTCCAAATAAGCTCCAAACTAAATAGACTTGAGTGGATTGTTTTTGTCTTTGCACTATTATTGTTTGTATATATATATTATATACTTGTTTGTGTGCGTGCGTGTGTCTGTTTGTGCGTGTTTGTGTATATGTATGTGTATGTGTATAGAACCTTTTTGATGTTTGTTTATCTGTTCTGCTGCTGAAAGTAAGAATGTCTTTGTTCTGTTTTGGGACATATAGCAATAAAACAATCTTGACTCTAGAAATGAAGCAGTTGTTTTTAGGGATCAAGCTCATTTCCAAACTCATGAAACTCAAGTCTGCTCAATCCTCAACCTCCTGAACAACAGATGACAAACAGTGAGGATAGGTGACAAATCAACCTCCATGATAATCCTCAACACTGGTGCCCAGCAGGGGTGCGTTTCCAGCCCTCTTCTATGCTCCTTATACTCTTGATGCCTGTGCAGCAAAATACCAATCCAAAGCAATTTACCACAGATGATACCACTGTAGTGAGCCAGATATCAAATAATGATAAAGACAGAGTACAGAAAGGAGATTGAGATTGTAACCCGGTGCCAAGGCAACAATCACTCTCTTAATATCAGCATGATATTGGAGATTGTGATCAACTTCAGGAAGCGAAGCACCACACATACCTTGGTATACATTGATGGTGCCGAAGTAGAGATGATTGAAAGCTTCAATTTCTTAGAAATAAATATTACCAGCATTTTGTCCTGAACAGTCATATTGAAGCAATGGCCAAGAAAGCGCACCAATGCCTCTCCTTTTTGCAAATTTTATAAATAATTGTAATAAAACAAACAGTGGGAGGAATAACTGTTACAAGACTTCTCTAATGGACCTGCTATAACTGCAGCACCGCCTTTCCCCATCCTGTCAAATCTCTGACTGATGACGCCCTTAAGCTGTGCTTGAGATAACCACTATCTGAAAAGTTTCTTTATCAATAAAATAACACAGCCAAACTGCTTTGCAAACTGTGCCCATCATCCTGTACGTTGTACAGTTTGATATAGAGACATCTGTCATGATACGATGGCTGGGAGTCTGTCTGAATGTTCAGCACTGCACTTACACTGTGACATTTACCAAAATCCGTGTTGAATGGAAGTACAAGACTGGATCAGGCTCCAGACGAGGGAGCATTGACGCGACTGGATCTGGTTACTCCATGTCCTTCTCCTCCTCCTCCTACACGTCCTCCAGCTATGGACGGAGACTGCCAGCCAGCATCCCTGGGAGCAGAGGACTGAGTCTGGCTGCCCCTCAGTCCCCCTCCAGTCCAGGGGAGGCCTAGCCTGGGTTGCCAGCAGTGCCAACCATGTAATGCCAGCCCCCCCACCTCAGACCCACCACCCTGCTCCGCAACCAGAAGCACCTCCAGCGGTCGCAGTTTAACTGCCGGCAACAGAATCACGACGGGAAATTCTGCAAGCAAATTTAATTTGAATTTTACAACACCTCAGTTCCTTTGAGTTTTACAACAAAAAAAATTGAAATTTAAAATGGATCAAATGGAATGTTGTGTACATTGCACTGGATGGGCTGGTCGCTATTTGCAGAGCAAGGTGGACTAATCCCGTACCACTGCTGCCAGCTCCCACAGAAGCCTGGGAGGATTGTAATCTCGCAACTGTAAACCTTCTCAATGAATGCACTGACCACAGCGTGCCCAGCTTTCTCTGCTTGTTATCAGACAAATGCTGCAATTATTAATTGAACTGAAATAAAGACAATGCTGTTAATCAAAAAAAAAAAAAAAAAAAAAAAAAAAAAAAAAAAAAAAGGAAGTACAAGACTGTGAAAAACAAGGTAGGTTTAAACTCAGACTTATGTTTGTTTTCAGTTAATAAATTAGAGATAATTCAAATAAGCTATAACATTTTAAAAAGTTACTTGTTGTTCCTTTGTCCAAAAACATAGAAAATGGGTGCAGGAGTAGGCCATTCGGCCCTTTCAGCCAGCACCGCCATTCAATATGATCATGGCTGATCATCCAAAATCAGTACCCCGTTCTTGCTTTCTCCCCATATCCCTTGATTCCGTTTAAGAAAGGCAATAGTGATAATCAAGAAAATAATGGATCACTGGACCTCATGTCACTGGTAGGGAAGCTATTGTAGAGGATTATTTGGGATAAAATTCTGAGGGATAATGTTTACTTGCATTTGGGAAAGTATTGCTAATCAGCATTGTTGTGTGTGGGTCTGGCCATGTCTTACAAACTAGATTGAGTTTTTTTATGGTGGTGACAAGGATGATTGATGAGGGCAGAGCAATAGTTGAGGAGTAACTCTTATCACCAACAACGTGAACAGATAAAATTCTGATAAGCTAATCAGTGAGGGCTAGTACAAGGAGAGTTCCGTTGTAGCCACAAAAAGCTGGAGTAACTCAGCGGGTCACACAGCATCACTGGAGAAAAGGAATAGGTGATGTTTTGGGCTGAGACCCTTCTTCAGACCTTCTTCTAGACTCAGCCAGTTTAGTCAGAAGAGGTGTCACACAGCTGGTCTGAGGGGTAGAACATGGAAAATGTAGAGAATAGCATGCATTTTATGATCATTGGGCAGGGAACTTCAAAGGGATATTCAATTTTGAAGAGCACTGAATCATCAGCTCTGATGATGAAAGGTCTCAACCCAAAATGTCACCCATTCACCCCTTGCACAAATGATACATGACTCACTGAGTTACTCCAGCATTTTGTGTTTTGCTCAAGGTTCCAATATCTGCAGTTCCTTCCATCTTCATTTAGGTGTTGGCTTACTCACTCAGCAGTCAGAAAGACTTCTAGTATAGATGAAACCACAGAGGATTTTGCGGTTAGGGCACACAGTGATGCAGCAGTAAAGTTGCTGCCTTGCAGGGCCAGAGACCCGGGTTCGATCCTGAATATGGGTTCTGTCTTTATGGATTTTGTACATTCTCCCTGTGATAGCATGGGGTTTCTCCGGGTGCTCTGATTTCCACCCACATTCCAAAAACATGCAGGTTTGTAGGCAAATTATCTTCTGAATTGAAATTGAAATTGAAATTGAAATTGAATTCACACAGAGGGTAGTGGATCTATGGAGCAAGCTGCCAGAGGAAGTTGTTGAAGCAGATGCAATAACACCATTCAAAAGACATTTTGTGCAGATACACGAATAGGAAATGTTCAGAGGGATATGTGTCAAATGTGGAGATGGGAGAACCTTCCAGAAGGACAACTATATCTGCAGCACTCCACCACTCAGGCCTTTATGGTAGAGTGGCCAGACGGAAGCCACTTCTCAGTAAAAGGCACATGACAGCCCGCTTGGACTTTGCCAAAAGGCACCTAAAGGACTCTCAGACCATGAGAAACAAGATTCTCTGGTCTGATGAAACCAAGATTGAACTCTTTGGCCTGAATACTAAGTGTCACATCTGGAGGAAACCAGGCACCGCTCATCACCTGGCCAGCGCAGCGGTAGAGTTGCTGCTTTACAGCGAATGCAGCGCCGGAGACACAGGTTCGATCCTGACTACGGGTGCTGCACTGTAAGGAGTTTGTACGTTCTCCCCGTGACCTGCGTGGGTTTTCTCCGAGATCTTCGGTTTCTTCCCACACTCCAAAGACGTACAGGTATGTAGGTTAATTGGCTGGGTAAATGTAAAAATTGTCCCTAGTGGGTGTAGGATAGTGTTAATGTACGGGGATCACTGGGCGGCACGGACTTGGAGGGCCGAAAAGGCCTGTTTCCGGCTGTAGATATATGATATAATACCATACCTGCGGTGAAGCATGGTGGTGACAGTATCATGCTGTGGGGATATTTTTCAGCGGTAGGAACTGGGAGACTAGTCAGTATCGAGGGAAAGATGAATGGAGCAAAGTACAGAGTGATCCTTGATGAAAACCTGCTCTAGAGCATTCTGGACCTCAAACTGGGGCGGAGGTTCACCTTCCAACAGGACAACGACCCTAAGCACACAGCCAAAACAATGCAGGAGTGACTTTGTGACAAGTCTGTGAATGTCCTTGTGGTCCAGCCAGAGCCCAGACTTGAGCCCAATCGAACATCTCTGGAGGGACCTGAAAATAGCTGTGCATCGATGCTTCCTATCCAAACTGACAAAGCTTGAGAGGATCTGCAGAGAAGAATGGGAGAAATTACCCAAATACAGGTGTGCCAAGCTTGCAGCGTCATACCCAAGAAGATTTGAGGCTGTAATCGCTGCCAAAGGTGCCTCAACAAAGTACTGAGTAAAGGGTTTGAATAATTATGTAAATATGATATTTCAGTTATTTCTTTTTAATTACTTTGCACAAATTTCTAAACACCTGTTTTCGCTTTTTTATTATGGGGTATTGTATGTAGATTGATGATTAAAAAAATAATTTAATCCATTTTAAAATAAGGCTGTACGTAACAAAATGTGGAATACTTTCTGAATGTACTGTATGTATCAATTGTATAGGGGCACCCCAAAAAAGATAGTGAGACTTTATTACATCTTGGGATGTAATCTTGGGATGTAAATACCAAGAGAAAATTGTTGGACACACTCTTGTTGCAGCTAGTCACTCCCTGGCATTTGCACGGCACAATTTTTATTTGCTTATCAGAACATTCCTGAATGCTGTCACTATCATGAAGCAGATGCCTCTAAGTATTTTACATTCAGTCATCAATGGATCGGAATGCCATCATAGTTACGAAGCATTGCAACCTCTACCTTACAATGGCAGGAAAATCTTCAAAAATAATCCGGAGAAACTGACTCGGTGCAGCACCTTAAAAGTCTTGCGGTAAAGTCCAGTGGTTGATCCTCACACTAACAACAACCCTCTTCCTTTTCCCACCAATTATGGCTCCAGCTACAGTAGATGGTTTGTCCTCAGACATACAGTGGGTTCTTTATGCTTTTTAATTTCAAGGACAGACAATCCTGCCTTAAATCCTAATTTGAACTAGTTGATAAGTATGGCGGATGGACCTAAACTGACTAAGGCAAAGGTGGTGTGCATTTTCATCTATCTTCCTAGTTCTCATGGATATTAAGAGATTTAAAAAATAAATAAAATAAAATAAATGGCATAAAATTATAAAACATTTAATAATTAAAACATACAAAGCAGCAGATAAATAAAAAGATTAAAATAATTTGCTTTCCTTCTTATCTATAAAGCTTGAATTCCAATTGTTTTCAATGGGGTCTCCAGTCCTACACTGGGTCTGCTGTCCAACAATGGGATGTAATGACAGATGCAATGCCTTCTTTCCCTCAGTAACTCTCAAGCTTCTTGTCCAGCTGTGGACAGAGCCTTCAGCAATCCATCACGTGCCAACAAGATCCATCACCAGTTGCAGATTCTATAGTTCAACCTTCAGCAAGAACAATATTCAACAATGGTAATGTTGCCAGATTGTACTGTAGTTTTGCTGTGCTATTAAAATGAGAAACAATTTGGTTTTCTACTCAGTAGGTTCATAGCAAGACTTACGTAAATAATTCATGTGTGTTGTTCAGAATACAAAATTATCCTCCGCATAGTAAATGCAATTCTTTTCATTCGGCCTGCTTAAAAATACAGTCCGAGAACATTCTGAACGTCATCTTAATTAGATGATATTAATTAGAACTTCTAAGGATTCTGTGTGCCGTGATAGATATTGTCTACCTAAATGAATGAATGGGGTGAGTTTTTCTGTACATCGTACAATAAATCACAGCACTGCAGGTTAACTAATGGCAGTGAGAATTGGATCTGTGTTGCAAATGGAATGAAGGTTAAAAAAAAATATTACCTTCATGTATATTAATAATGTTTATTTCATGACCTTTTCGAGAAATATTATTGCCCTGAACAGAGGCAATGCTTAGGGTGTGGTTTAGCTGGGAGCTGCCACAATCCAGATAAATTTAAATTAAAATCGGAATATTCATTGTCACTGCCTAATCTCACTGACTGCTTTCATTGGCTACTGAAACACTTGCTGGCCTCTTTACTTTCTCCAGACCATTTCAGCCAACTAGAACATTAACTTGAACTAATTTAAAACTCTGCTGTCCTTATCTCAACTCTTTTCGAGCCACTCTTGGCTTACTTGGCTACCTATTCTGCCCACAGTTTGATTTTAAAATTCTCAGCCTTGTTTTCAAATCCTACCACAACTTCACCTCTCCACACCTACCTTTAAATGCAATTGCCTCAAGCCATACAACTCTCTCGTAAATAGATGACTGCTGCTTGAATTCTGGTATGTGCCACATTATTAACTTTTACTGGTCTTTCAAACATATCGTTGCTCTGGCAGCTCATTTCTTTTAAAGTAGTGGTTCATGGTGATAGCTTCCCTCCACCTCTGAAGGGCAATTGCAGATTCAATATGATTTTGTTTGTGTATGAATTGAAAAAGACACATTGAGGGGCACCTTTTCACTGGAGCTATGGTTTTGCGTTCATTTGGACATGGCAATTATTGGAACTCCCAAGCAATATCCATTTTTAATTATTCAGAGATAAAACGGTGGAGAATGCATTGATATTTGGCACACGATCATAGGAGTTGTATTGCTTATCAGCATTTACAGCCATTGATATTAAATTAATATGATATTTTGAATATATGATATTACAGAAGGATTATTTTAAAGAATGATATGCTTTTATTATGGATTTGGTATTAGCGTAACAGGATTGAAAATACCATTCCTAGAAAATGCACTTTTTAAATTTGAAATATATTAAACTATTACACTAAATAGTTATGTAACAACATCATCTGATTAACAACATTTCATTTTGAAGAGTCAATATAAAAATTAAATTATATAACAAATCTTAAAAACGGCATATTTGATAAGATTCCACTCCCAGACATCTTCCCCTCCTCCCTTTTTAGCATTCCAAAGTGAGAGCTCTCTTCATGGCTCACTCTTCTATCTCTACTAACTACTCTCCTCTGCTCTTCCTACCACCCAAACACTCTTTCCAGGTGAGGCAGTTATTTCCATGAACTACCTACCTAATCTTGTGTACTATAAATTGCTCACAGTCTCCTCCAGCTGATGTTATACAGAGTCATACAGCTAGGTCCTTCAGCCTAGCTTGCCTATGCCGACCAAGTGCCCCATCTACACGAGTCCCACCTGCCCGTGTTTGGCCTTCAAAAGATATCCCTCATAACCATGTACCTGTCCAAATGTTATATTTAAAATTTTTAATATTGTTCTAGTTCCTGCCTCAACTAGCTCCTCTGGCAGCTCATTTCTTTTAAATCTTCCTGCTCTCATCTTAAAGCTATGCTCCCGAGTTCTTGATTCCCCAACTCTGGGTAAAAGACTCTGTGCATTTACCCTATCTATTCCCCTTATGATCTTATACACCTCTATTTGGGTGATTACTTTCAGTTGCCCAACTGATTAAGATCCTGCTGTAACCTTCGATAACCATCTTTGTTATCGACAACACTACCCAATTTAGTGTCATCTGCAAACTTACAAATCCTGCCTTGTACGTTCTCATCCAAATTGTTGATATAAAACAAAAAAAGCAATGGGCCCAGCACCGATTCATGAGGCGCACCCTAGTCACAGGCCTCCAGTCCAAATATCAACCTTCCACCATCACTCTCTGCTTCCATCCATCCTGTCAATTTTCTATCCAGTCAGCTAGCTCTCCCTGGATCCCATGAGATCCAACCTCCCAGAGCATCCGACCATGCGGAACCTTGTCAAATGCTGGGTCTCTGCAACGTTGGGTCTCATTATATCGGCGTAGAACGCCACAGGCAGACAGGTCTGAGTGGGAAGGGAATAGCGAATTTCAATGCAGATTGGGTGATCACTTTCAGTTGTCTGCATTTGAATTCTCTATTCCACTCCTGTTCTGACCTGTGCCTGAGGCATCCTGCACTGCAGCCTTCCAGACACAATATTGCATTTCTCAACTTGTTTATTTTTAATCAGAAGTGGCCAGTTCTGCCTGAGCTTATTTGTGTATGATCAGCTCCGATTTCCTTGCACCACTGGCATGGAATGAAATGCTGCGTATTTCCTAAAGGTCTACACTTTTTACCTTTATTTTTAGAGATACAGCGCAGAAACAGGCCCTTCAGCCTACTGAGTCCCCACTGACAAGTGATCCCTGTACACTAACTAGCACTATCCTTCACACTAGAGACAATTTACAATCTTTACCAAAGCTAATTAACCTACAAAGCTATACTTCTTCGGAGTGTGGGAGGAAACCGGAGCACCCAGGGAAATCCCATGTAGTCAGGATCTCTGGTGCTGTTCGGCAGTAACTCTACCACTGCGCCACCATGCCGCCCTGGTAGAGTTCATTGCTTCTATAGTCTTTTTTTCTGCATTCCTTTTAAAAATTCTTCTCAATAACCTATCAACCAAATGACTTTGTCAACAGCTTATCACCACAGCAAATCTGGCCTGACCCAATTAGAAATATTCTCTTTTTATCCCATTCATTCCCCCCCCCCACCCCCCATTCTCTCTACGACACAAAACTAACTTATTTTCTCTTTTTCAGCTCTGAGGAAGTCTTAACCATTAACTTTGCTTCTTTTTTTCAAAGATACAGCTTGTCCTACAGAGCTTCTCCAACAATTTCTATTTCTGTTTTTAATCTCCAACATTTGCAATTTTCTTTGATTTTCATTGAATGGAAAATATCAAGTTGGGCGAGGAAGTTTTGTGTTAGTCAATGCAGCAGGTAGCAAATATGGATGGGAAATTCAACAGCAGATAGACCGATGCAAGGTAGCAGTAGAAGATTGCAGTCCATGTGATGGGGCAGTTACAACACAAAGTCATCTTGCTGTTGAATGAGATGCTTATATTTTTAATAGTCTGATTCAACGTGCAGCAATGTTAAGAAAGGTAGTTGTGGGGGGCGGTTGGGGGCAGCAGTGAGGTGAAATCAACGATAAAGAATAGGGAATTTTGCAATTTAGTTTGCGAATGTTGATAATTTTGCCAAATACATTTAAAAGTGGGATGCTGAACAGTCAATAGGTCGCATTTTGGGGAATGCAAAGTTTGCAAAGAAAATTTGCTTCAAGGCCCAAAAACACAACATTAATTTAAAATGGTATTAAATAAAACGAAGACTCTAATGCAGTTTCCAGAAACAGTAGGAGGCCTGAGGGTTGACAGCATTTTAACTCAATAGTGGAGAAACATTAAATTGATTTAAGGAAAAGACAAGTTGGAATATGAGAGCAGTCTGGCAAGAAGTTTAAATAGAATCTTCAAGAGCTCTTATAGCTACATAAAAAGGAAAGAGTTAGCAAAGGCAATTGTGGGTTCCTTTCAGTCAAGAGATAAGCAATTGCTTTGCTCGTCTCCACAGAGGAAGACCACACAAAACGCACCAACTATCTTACTTTCTATTTATAATTATACAAATGGAGGCCATTTGGCCTATTTGGTCCATTCTGATTGTCCAGAGAACCACTTCATTGGTCCTCTTCCTACCTCCTTATTTGCCTGCATTCTTGGCATCATGTACAGGTAGGGTGACAGGTTTATTATTTTGAAGCATGAGTGAACAAGATGCATTTTCTAACTATCCAATAGATCCATATACCCTGACTCTCAGTCTGAAGAAGGGTCTCGACCCAAAACATCACCTTTTCCTTTTCTCCAGAGATGCTGCCTGACCCTCTGAGCTACTCCAGCATTTTGTGTTTATCTTAGATCCAGCCACCGTTATTTATGCACTTATTTAAATTCCAAATGATATAATTAACTGAATTTAAATCCTTTGATTGCTATGGGAGATATGAACTCGTATTGTGCTCAGGCCTCTAGATTGCCAGACATTTAACAAATTTATTACCATTGCTTGCACAAGATCACATTCCAAAGATAAATTCTGGCTATGCAGAGAAAGTGGATAGTCAGCAAAGGCAGAGGAGGTAATTAAAATGCTAATGAAAGTACTCTGATCATTTTTCCAAGGAAGAGAAATGGAGGATGACTTGGATAAATCCTCTGTCGACTCCAGATATCCTGCTGCATGGCAAGAAATTAGAATAATTCATTAATCTATTAAAAAGGGAAATGTTGCACTTAAATGTTGACAGAGTGCCACTGCTGCTAATTTTTTTTTGAAGGGTTTCATAGTACATTCTCATCTAACCTAAAGGGATAAATTAGGCTGGTCCAAGTTAAACAATCCCAGTAACTGCAACATTGGCACAAATGTTGAGTTTTGTTTTGTCACAATATAAAAGGAAGTAACCCCTGAAGTTGGAATAGTTCCCAAAGCCTTGCAGAAAAAGGCATTATAATTAACTTGAATTTGCATGTGGGAACAAATCAACAAATGTCACCTCTCACAAGAACTCTGAATACCAAAAGCATATCTGAATGTTAAAAGTATTTCACAAATATAATCCATATTTTACTAAGGCCAATCAACTATGTTCTTTCTGCAGCACCAGTCTCCCATGCTTTTGGACCAAAATCTTTTTACAAATGATTCAGTTGGCTTGGCAATTTAAGTCAGCACATGTGACAAAAAACTAAACTCAGGGAATGCAGATAGTTGAGGCAGGGACTATCCCAACATTTAAGAAACAATTAGGACAGATTTGGAGGGATATGGACCAATCGCGGTCAGATGGGACTAGTGTAGCTGGGACATGTTGGCCAGTGTGGGCATTGAGCCGAAGGGCCTGTTTCCACACTGTATCACTCTATGACTCTATAACCTCTTGCTTCTCATTTTTCACCCAACTAACAGCTAACAATGGCCTGTTTCTTTAATCATCGTTACTTTTTTTGCATATCTTTCATTCATTGTTCTATATCTCTCTACATCATCGTCTATATCTCTTGTTTCCCCTTCCCGTGACTTTCAGCTTGAAGAAGGGTCTTGACACGAAACGTCACCCATTCCTTCTCTCCATAGATGCTGCCTGTCCCGCTGAAGTTACTCCAGCTTTTAGTGTCTAATACAGAAATCTCCTTGCTTAAAACAAAGCTGTCTGCCTAACTCTGAAACACACATTACCCAAAGAAGCTATGATGCTGTAGACATTAAAACAAAGGAAAGTTTGGCTTAGCCATGTCCTAAGTTGTCTACAGGACAATTCAAAATAATCTATTAACATTCAAATTAATGATGTAGGCAAAAGTACAATTCGGAGCGAACTGTGGATGATACTGCCAAGAGGTTGTGTGCATGTTGTCTCTGATGTTTAATTCTTCATTGCTGTGAATATACCATTCCAGTGGCTGCCCGAGGCACATCAAAATTAATCACGTGGGAGGAGGATGTGAAACGACAAGTAGCTCACTGATGGCTTTAACCAGTACAATCTATTGTTGCAGAAAAGAGAAGAGATAGGGAATTAAACAAGGAATTGAGGAGCAAGATTTCACAGCAGCAGCAGCTATGGTGGAGAAACCCATTTTGCTATAGTCCGAGGTGAAATTTTAATGCCAGCAAATTGAACGGAATGAAACTTTCAAATATCAAAACTCTAAAATAAAAGAAATGAAATGCAAGACCCATATACACTCAGAAGGAGTAAATTATTGGTGAACGTTTCCAGCGTAGACATAACATCTCAGAGATTTTAATACATTTTCTCAGAGATTCTAATGCATTTTGATGAACCAACAGAACAAAAGGATTATAAGCAGTTGAAATAAGAGATGTACATCCACACCAAATTATGCTGCTGGAAAAACATGGTGAATGATTTCAGTGGCCTATAGCCAGCCAACATTACAACATTCTGATTTAAACCTAATCAGAAATTTGCCCCAAGGTCAAATGAGGCGGCAAGGTGGCAAACATTTGGCTCATGTTCAGAAAATTGTCAGGGGCAAAGGAAAATATTTTCACTTGTAATCAGTTGAGCTCTCAGAACAGTTTTCCAATTATTTGAACTTACTTTTGTTATTTTGCATTTGTACTGTGCAATGCCAACATTTATTATTGGGAAACAAAACATATTTTTGAAATGAGTACACTGTTATAATAATATTCAGACTGAATAAATAATAAAGCAGAATTAGATTCTTAACAAAATCCTGATTTACATTCACTTTCAATTTTCGCCCAATATCAGGCAGTTCCTCAAACTAACTAGGAACTCAGCTTCACCAGTTCACTTAAATTTGAAGGGAGAGACAGATGGCTTATTCTGGATTCATATTCAGATGTTAAGAATGACAGAAGTGTTCCAAATCACAGCTTGAAAATTATTCAAAAAATTACAAGAATCTTCTTCATGCTCATAGTTGAGTAACCCCAGGACATATCTAGTTATTGAAGGCAATTTATTTTCAGTAGATGATTTATTTTCCAATATTACGTGAAATGTGCTGTAATTTATTTTTAAAATATTTTTTTAATAATAGCTCATCGACCTGAAATGTTAACCATTTCAGTCTCAACAGATGCTGCCTGACCCTAGCATCTCCAGCATTTTCTATTTTTATTGCCTGTTTTTAACATTTCCAATATTTTTGTTTTTGGCAAAATTATTTTGTTGTTCCATTTATATGCAACTAATGATTTTCAAATCATCTTTATTGTATTTCACTTCCTGGAGTAGGGTATATTGAAGATTAAAAGTACCCACACCAGTAATTCCCAATGGGGTTTCAAATAATGGTGCTGTCCTTTACGTGGATGAACATCAATGCTCAAGAATGTTTTAAACAAATGACAAAGAAACTTGAAAAATTAACAATGTTAATCCACCATATTTTAGAACAGAGCTGCACTGCTGAGGCAAATCAAACAATTAAACCTGTAACAATATTTCAGCTGGCTCCATTGGAATATCAATAGGTGATTAGTTAAATAAACAATTGCACAAAGTAATGGACTTATCAAGGGTCGACCAAGGTTAACTGATCAAGGGTTACCATGTGCTAGAATATGTGCAAGAGAGAGCTCTTTGATCTTAGGGCTAAGAGAATCAAGGGATATGGGGAAAAAGCCAGAACGGGGTACTGATTTTGGATGATCAGCGGTGCTGGCTCGAAGGGCCGAATGGCCTACTCCTGCACCTATTTTCTATGTTTCCAATATTGACTCAAGGAATTTTCTTGGATTAAATTGGAAATCACACCAAAAAAATCATGAATCTCTGCTAGGTTTGTTCTTCTTTTAGCCTTGGGGATTTTGGAGAAGATGCAGAAGAAGTTTACCAGGATGCTGCCTGGATGAGAAAGTGCTAGCTATAGAGATTGGACCAATTTGAATTGTTTTCTCTGGAGCATCGGAAGCTGAGGGAAGACCTGATTGAAGTTTATAAAATTATCAGATGCATAGATAGGACATTGCTTTAAAGTGAGAGGGAGAAAATTTAAAGGAGACTGCAAGTTTTTGTTTTACACAGAATGGTGGGCGCCTAGATCATGCTGCCAGATGTGGTGGCGGATGCAGATATGATGATGGAGGAAGCAGATATGATGAAGGTGAATGCAGATATGATGAAGGTAGATGCAGATATGATGTTTATGATACATCGGTGAGCATATGGATATGCAGGGGATGGAGGGATATGGATTACATGTAGGGGGAGGAAATTAGTTTAACATGGCATTCCTTGGGGTCTGTTCCTGCGCTGTACTGTTCTGTGTTTTATATTGTTCTATTAAAACCTGACCTGAAGGTAGACACATCATTCGCATTCTGATCCATGGGGAGTGGAAAAGTATTTAAGGAGATCATTTTTGGCAGCCACCACCACCTACCTTACCTGTGATCCCCTTTTACGAGACAGTTAAAATACCGCCCATGGCCCCACGCCTATACCATTTGTGCAGCACCAGATCAAGGATTGAGATGTTCATAGACTACATTCATTGGTGTGCAGACCAATCGACCTTCATAAGTGATGCAGGGGCCAAAGGTTTGTTTAAAAATAACAAATATTGGAAATCTTAATTTATGCTGTTTTTGCTGATGTGTGCACTATTTACACCTTTTATCAAGAAGTCATAAATAGGAGCAGAATTTAACCATTTGGCCAATCGAATCTGCTCCGCCATTCGAACTTGGCTGATCTATTTTTCCCTCTCAACCCCATTCTCTGGCTTTTTCCCCCATAGCCTTTGACGCACTTACTAATCAAGAACATATTAATCTCCACTTTAAAAATCCAGAATCACAAAGCGGCAGAGAGGAGGTTAAAGAAGATGGCCGCTGGCAGGATGAACATGGGGCAGCGCCTTGTGGCCACTCTCCTGCTGCTGACCGCCATGATGGCCGCCCGGGGTCGTGGTGAGTGGCTCCCTCACCCCTATCCTCCACCACCTCTCCCGCCCCCTGCCCTGGGGTAGACTCCCCGGCCATCACAGCCTCGGATATACCCGGGGATCTTGCTGTGCGCTTTTGGAATGCGGGAGGGGAGGGTGCCAGACCAATGCAGGAGAGGTTTGGAGCCGATTGGGATTGTGGTTCAAATGCAAGGGTTATTTGAGTATAATCTGAGTGGATCTTGCTGTGCTTTGCAGGGGAGGGGGATGTGGGGGGTCTGACTGATTCTGTGGGAGGGGGAGTATGGGAATAATTACATTTGTAATATCTATCTAAAGAACTTTTAGTAACTAACGGGAACCCAACGGGTCCACGGGTCGTCTAGTTATTATTATTATTATTATTATTATTATTGCACTACTACTGTTTGTTTTTTGACTACGTGTGTATGTGTACATATATATATGTCTGAAGAAGGGTCTCGACCCGAAACGTCACCCATTCCTTCTCTCCCGAGATGCTGCCTGACCTGCTGAGTTACTCCAGCATTTTGTGAATAAATCAATTTGTACCAGCATCTGCAGTTATTTTCTTATATATGTATATGTATATATATACATATCTATTTATATATATATATATATGTGTGTGTGTGTGTGTGTACTTGTGAGTATGTGTATATACACAATGAACTTTTTTTTCTCTCGTCTATCATATTGTTTACAGTGTACTATGTTTGCATATTCTGTTGTGCTGCAGCAAGTAAGAATCTCATTGTCCTATCTGGGGCATATGAAAATAAAACACTCTTGACTCTACTAACAAGCTTTGCTTGTCAACTCTGCTTTAAAAAACTGCTCTTGACTGCGTACAAAGGCAACTGTACAATGGATTTAGCAATGGTATTTTGGATATTTGGGAATGACTGAGGCATTTGTTGATTCAAATCTGGTTAATTTCACACATTTATCCATTGTCTGATCATGGATTAATAGACCATAATTTGCTGTGATATCAAACAGCATCTGCTATGAGCTAGATTTTGGCTTGCATGCTTGCATATATTGCTCATAGTCCATGCAGGTACTATTGTAGAGAATCAGTGAAAGAAACATTTGAAACTCGAGTGAATTGGACAAACAATTCTTCATCTCCTTAACCAATAAGAATAAAATCAATCGCACAAAAACCAAGAAGAAAGTACAGGTTTGAAAAAAGTGAAATCAAAATTAACATCACGTACTGAAGCAGAAACAAAAGAAAATTTATGTTGAAGTAAAACTGGAAAAATGGATAGAAAGACGATAAAGATAGAATTTTAAAGTTTATGTTTTTAAAATCTTCTTGATTTTAATTCTGAAAAAGATCCAAAATTCCACTTGGTAATAGTAATTTCCAATGCAAGAGAATTAGATCTATGAAAGGGAAGGTTCCTCCTTGGTTGGACAAGGGGTTAGGCTCCTCAGGGTTCCTCCCTTACGCAAATAATAATGTAGCAGGAGGTACAGTAAACCCTTAACCTTCACAGTGAATGCTGCCGCTGTGGATGGTAAAAAGTCCGAGGTTCATCGGTTTTCTCCCCAGTACGATTGTAGTGAACCAAAACCAAACTGGCTGTTTGACAAGCTGAAAAATATCAGCCAATATTCTTCCCAATAACCATGAGGCTCTTGAACACTGAAGAAAGATGCAAAATGCTGGATAGAAGGAATGGGTGCGGTTTCATAGAAACATAGAAAATTAGGTGCAGGAGTAGGCCATTCGGCCCTTTGTGCCAGCACCGCCATTCTATATGATTATGGCTGATCACTAAAATCAGTACCCCATTCCTGCTTATTCCCCATATTCCTTTAGCCCAGAGAGCAAAATCTAACTCACTCTTCAAAATATCCAGTGAATTAGCCTCCACTGCCTTCTGTGGCAGAGAATTCCACAGATTTGCAACTCTCGGGATGAAGAAATTTTTCCTCATCTCAGTCCTAAATGACCTACCCTTATTCTTAAACCATGACCCTCTTAAACCATGACCCTTCTTAAATGGCCTACCCTTATTCTTAACTCAGGACTCCCCCAATATTGGGAACATTTTTTCTGCATTTTTCCTGTTCAATCCTTTAAGAATTTTATATGTTTCTGTCAGAACCCCTCTCACCCTTCTAAATTCCAGTGAATACAAGCCCAGTCGACCTATTCTTTCATCATATGTCAGTCCGCGCCATCCCGGGAGTTAACCTGGTGAACTTACGCTGCACTCCCTCAATAGCAGAAATGTCCTTCCTCAAACTAGGAGACAAAAACTGCACACAATACTCCAGATGCGGTCTCAGCAGGGCCTTGTACAACTGCAGTAGCACCTCCTTGCTCCTGTACTCAAATCCTCTCGCAATGAAAGCCAACATGTCATTAGCTTTCTTCACTGCCTGCTGTACCTGCATGCTTACTTTCAGTGACTGATGTACAAGCACACCCAGGACTCGTTGCACCTCCCCTTTTCCTAATCTAACACCATTCAGATAATAATCTGCTTTCCTGTTCTTGCCACCAACATGGATAACCTCACCTTTATCCCCACTATACTGCATCTGCCATGCATCTGCCCACTCACCCAACCTATCCAAGTCACCTTGCAGCCTCATTGCATCCTCATCGCAGCTCGAACTGCCCCCCTGCTTTTTGTCATCTGCAAACTTGAAGATGTTACAATTAATTATTTAATGTAATAATGTAACATTTAATTTATTAATGAAGATCATAGGCTGCAGTATTTTGATCCACTACCATAATTAAAATGTTTAAAATAAGTCACAAAATGCAAGGGGAATTGAAACTGCAGTGTGTAAATCGTAATAGATTAGGGTAAACCTAATTGGTTAACCTAAAGTTAACCTGGTCCAATTTACCAATGGGCATTGACAGGAAACTTCAGAGGAGGTACAAAATAGCTTCTTGTGTGTCATGTTTGCATAACAAAAAAATCTTGGCCCAATTTCAAGGGAGTAGTTGAAAAAAAATTAAAAAATTCAGATGCTAGAAATAAATCTGAAATAAAAACAGAAAATGCTGGCAGCATCTATGGAAAGAGAAACAAAGAGCCAACTAACTGTTTCTCACATTTTTTGTTTTGAATTCTAGGAATTGAATTTAAATTTGGATTAAACAGAAGGTAAAGGAGCCTGAAAACTGTAACGACCAGGTTCAGGAACAGCTTCTTCCCTACAGCCTTCAGGCTATTAAACACAACAACCTCAAATAAGCTCTGAACTACAATAGACTATTATTATTATTATTATTATTATACTACTATTGTTTGTTTTTTGAGTGTATATATATATATATATATATATATATATACATACATATTTATGTGTGTATGTGTGGACTTGTGAGTATGTGTATATATACACACTTAACTTATTTCTCTCTCGTTTATCATCTTGTTTACAGTGTACTAAGTTTGCATATTCTGTTATGCTGCAGCAAGTAAGAATCTCATTGTCCTACCTGGAACATATGACAATGAAACACTCTTGACTCTACTAACAAATTCAAATTCAAATTCCCCATTTCCCAAGAGAAAGGAGCCCAGTTGATTAACATCCCATCCAATGTTCACTTCCTCAACAACACACCATTATCAAAATCTCATGAAAGCATCCAGAGAATTGGCCTCCACTGCCTTCTGAGGCAGAGAATTCCACAGATTCACAACTCTTTGGGTGAAAAGGTTTTCCTCATCTCCATTGTAAAAGGCCTACCCCTTATTCTTAAACTGTGGCCCCTGGTTCTGGACTGCACCAACATTGGAAACCATTTTCCTGCCTCTGTGACCAATCCCTTAATAATCTTATATGTTTCAATAAGATCCCCTCTCATCCTTCCAAATTCCAGTATATACAAGCCCAGTCACTCCATTCTTTCAACATATGACAGTCGCCCCATTCCGGGAATTAACCTAGTGAACCTACGCTGTACTCCCTCAATAGCAAGAATGGCCTTCCTCAAATTTGGAGAGCAAAAGTCCATACAATACCCCAGGTGTGGTCTCACTAGGGCCCTGTACAACTGCAGAAGGACCTCTTTGCTCCTATACTCAACTCCTCTTGATATGAAGGCCAAGATGCCATTAGCATGTTGTACTGCAACAACTCACCAAGGCTTTCTGAAACACATCCTCAGATCTGAGATCATGGAGGGAGAGAGGCTGGGGTAGTGGTGGGGGATTGGTGGTGCTGGAAGTGGTTGGAGCCGGTGGACAATGGCGAGATGTACAGGACAACTGCACCAGCTGCATGTTTCCCAATTCATGCACTACCCTGTTCTGGAAATATGTCGATATTCTTTCACTATTTGCTGATTACAAATCCAAGCACCTTTGACTCAATAATGCACAATGCACCCATTACAAGGTATATCATGTTCTAGGGGGGTAGTTTAGCACCAAATGTTCAAGTAGACACCTCAAATTTATATTAATTGGAATAAAATATAATTACAGGCATAGATATTGAAACACTCAGCCAATGTCCAGAAGCTAACCAGATATATATATTAAGCAGAAATACAGTTGGTTATTAGGGAACTCAAGGTAAAGGAACCACTTGGAGGTAGTGACCATAATATGATTAGTTTTAATCTGCAATTTAAGAGGGAGAGGTTAAATCAGAAGTGTCAGTGTTGCAGTTGAACAAAGGGGACTATGAAGGCATGAGAGAAGAGCTGACCAAGATCGACAGGAAAGGGATCCTCACAGGAATGACGATGGAACAGCAATGACAGGAATTTCTGGGCATAATCCAGAAGATGCAGGATCATTTCATTCCAAAGAGGAAGAAAGATTCTAAAGGGAGTAAGAGGCAACTGTGGCTGACAAGGGAAGTTAGGGATGGAATAAAACTAAAAGAAAGATGTATAACATAGCAAAGAGTAGCAGGAAGCCAGAGGATTGGGGGACTTTCAAAGGACAACAGAAAGTTTAAAAAAAGGGCATTACGGGCTGAAAAGATGAAGTAAGAGGATGAATCTGGCCAAGAATATAAAGAAGGACAGCAAAAGCTTCTTTAGGTATGTTAAGAGAATAAAGATTAGTAAAGACAAATGTGGGTCCCTTGAAGGCAGAAACGGGTGAAATTATTATGGGTAATAAGGAAATGGCAGAGGAGTTGAAGAGGTACTTCGAATCAGTCTTCACTGAAGAATACACAAACAATCTCCCAGAAGTACTAGAGGACAGAGGATCTAGGGAAACAGAGGAACTGAAATAAATTTGCATGGGGCAAGAAATAGTATTGGGTAGACTAATGGGACTGAAGGCTGATAAATTCCCAGGGCCTGATAGTCTGCATCCCAGGGTACTCAAGGAGGTGGCTCTAGAAATTGTGGACGCATTGGTGATCATTTTCCAATGTTCAATAGATTCAGGATCAGTTCCTAGGGATTGGAGGGTAGCTAATGTTGTCCTACGTTTCAAGAAAGGAGCGAGAGAGAAAACGGGGAAATATCGACCAGTTAGTGGTGGGGAAGATGCTGGAGTCAATTATTAAAGGTAATAACGGCACATTTGGATAGCATTAAAAGGATTGGTCAAAGTCAGCGTGGATTTATGATGGGGAAATCCTGCTTGACTAATCTTCTGGAATTTTTTGAGGATGTGACATGTAAAATGGATGAAGGAGAGCCAGTGGATGTAGTGTATCTAGACTTTCAGAAAGCCTTTGATAAGGTCCCACAGGGGAGGTTGGTGAGCAAAATTAGAGCATGTTGTATTGGGGGTCGGGTATTGACATGGATAGAGAATTGGTTGGCAGACAGGAAGCAAAGAGTAGGAATAAACGGGTCCTATTCAGAATGGCAGGCAATGGCAAGTGGAGTGCCGCAAGGCTCGGTCCTGGGACCGCAACTATTTACAATATGTTTTAATGATTTGGATGATGGAATTAGAAGTAACACTAGCAAATTTGCAGATGACACAAAGCTGGGTGACAGTGTGAACTGCGAAGAGAATGATAGGAGGTTGCAGGGTGACTTGGACAGGTTGAGTGAGTGGGCAGATGCGTGGCAGATGCAGTATAATGTAGATAAATGTGAGGTTATCTAGTTTGGCGGCAAAAACAAGGAGGCAGATTATTATCTCAATGGTGTCAGATTAGGTAAAGGGGAAGTGCAATGAGACCTGGGTGTCCTTGTACACCAGTCACTGAAAGTAAGCGTGCAGGTACAGCAGGCAGTGAAGAAAGCTAATGGCATGTTGGCCTTCATAACGAGAGGATTTGAGTACAAGAGCAAAGAGGTCCTTCTACAGTTGTAGAGGGCCCTGGTGAGTCCACATCTGGAGTATTGTGTGCAGTTTTGGTCTCCTAATTTGAGGAAGGATGTCCTGGCTATTAAGGCAGTGCGGCCTAGGTTCACGTGCGGTCTAGGTTCACGTGCGGTTAATCCCTGGGATGGAGTGACTGTCATATGAGGAAAGATTGGAAAGACTGGGCTTGTATTCACTGGAGTTTAGAAGGATGAGAAGGGATCTTATAGAGACGTATAAAATTATAAAAGGACTGGACAAGCTAGATGCGGGAAAAATGTTCCCCAATGTTGGGGGTGTCCAGAACCAGGGGCCACAGTCTAAGAATAAAGGGGAGGCCATTTAAAACTGAGGTGAGAAGCAACTTTTTCACCCAGAGAGTTGTAAATTTGTGGAATTCTCTGCCACAGAAGGCAGCGGAGGCCAATTCACTGGATGAATTTAAAAGAGAGCTGGATAGAGCTCTAGGGGCTAGTGGAATCAAGGGATATGGGGAGAAGGCAGGCACAGGTTACTGAATGTGGATGATCAGCCATGACTGCGGACTTGACATCGCCCGGTGCGGCTCGACCACGGGACTTAGCTGCGCAAGGCTTGGTCGCGGGCCTTTCATCGCCCGGTTCGGCCGCGAGACGTTTCAGCGCCCGGTGCGGGGACTGTGCGGGTCGGTCGGGGACGAGCTGTCTGTCCGTGGGCGTGGGGAAGAGAGTGGAAGTTTTGTTGCCTCCATCACAGTGAGGGGGTGTTTGGAGTCACTGTGATGGACGTTTGTGTTGGGGTTATGTGTCTTGTGTTCTTTTTTTTTCTATGACTGCTATGTAGTTTCGTTCGGTACTTCGATACCGAACGACAAATAAAGCTCTGTTATACCTGTTATACCTGTTATACCTGTTATCACAATGAATGGCGGTGCTGAGTCAAACCAAATGGCCTCCTCCTGCACCTATTTATTATGTTTCTAATGCAGCAGCTCTAATTTAACACTGCACAACAATAGACCATTATTTATGTCTATCTATTCTTGCTAACAACAGCATGCTGATATGAAACTAAGTTTATATGGCTACAAATTTTGAGTTAAAAACAATTAGACCATATATATTCTTCATTCATTTAATGGGGTTCATTTTGCTCTGAAACAAACCAATTTGTAAAGAGGAATTCAGACCACTGTAACTTGGAGAGATAGTTCCATTTATCTCCAGATAATTTTTCTGGCCTGAAATCAAGGCTTCACTTGTTACAAAAGTCAAACCCACCCTGTCTTGGCATAGACTGCAAACAACACACTTCCCGCATTACATTCAGTCATGGAACAGTGGACAATAAAAGTTTTCATTTTCTCTAATTATAACTGTGAACCTGAAACACGAGTTGTTTAAAAAAAAAATTAAAAGGAACTTGCATTCGACAAGTCAACTTCATTAAATTATGAAATGCAGGTATTGAATAAGTAGCATAGACCTGCTTCAAACACAGCCCTATAAAAAGTATGCTGCACTACGATCCCTTGAATTATTTTTTTACCAGATAAAGCCATTTGCGTCATGTTTATTTTAACCTCTCACAAGAGTAGTAATTCATCTTCAGACAATAAAACTAAACACATAATATAGTACCAACTGTTCATTGTACTCCCTGTTTGAAATTCAAAGTGGAGCATATGATAACTATATCATATTGCAAATTTACAAAAGCAACCAAGGATAATGTTCTATCTACTGCAGATCTCATGACTTCTCCCTCTTGTATTTATCAGAAATGTTGCCTTCACTACAATATCCAGGAGACCATTTTGTTTCTTCATTTTAATGGAAGATTGTTTATAATGATTGGACATAGATTTGTTTTCTGTATTTGTTGTCGAGCAGATATCGAGATGATCGGGGGAGGCAAGATGG
Organism: Rhinoraja longicauda; assembly: GCF_053455715.1. NCBI lineage: Eukaryota > Metazoa > Chordata > Chondrichthyes > Rajiformes > Arhynchobatidae > Rhinoraja > Rhinoraja longicauda. The sequence continues at coordinate 51,271,201 of NC_135953.1, forward strand.
AAACTGTTCCCAATATTGCTGCTACCTCTTCTTTCTCCTCCATGGAGTTGATAGAAAGGGCAGATCCTGTATTATTTGGATATTGCAGACAACAGACAACCATGAGTTGACAGATTATCTCTGCTATGGATTCACTGCAAGGCCTAATTATCAGAGGTGCTGTTTCAAAATAATACACATAGCTCATTTAGTTCATTGGTGACAGCATGACCCTCATTGTCACTTCTTAAGTATTCTCCTTCCTGTCTGCAGTCTTTGATCTAGACTCTGGGGCTTGATGCTCAGAAGATAGCCCATGTCCTCTAGTAGCCAACCTTTGGTCTGGTCTGTTAAAGAGGGCACGTACAGCAAACCATTGCAAGATAAATGTATAATGACAGCCCCCAAGGTATTGACTAGTAGTACTAGCTTCAATGACATCTTGTTGAGTCTCATTGTCTGTAACTTGTTTTCACCTAGCCCACAGCTAACAACGGCCTGTTTCCTTTATCATCATTGCTCATATGTACATCTTTCATTCATTTGTTCTATATCTGGCTCGAAGGGCCGAATGTCTATTGTCTAGTGTCTATCTCTCAATATCACCGTCTATATCTCTCATTTTTGTTTCCCTTTCTCCTGACTCTCAGTCTGAAGAAGGGTCTCAACCCGAAACGCCATCTATTCATTTTCTAAATAAGCTTAATTCCATGTATGATTTTAAAAAAACGTAATATTTCTTATTGAAGGACTCCTAGCAGCATGCACCTAATGCTCTCTGTGTAAAAAAAACTAGCCCCAGCCATCTCCTTTAAACTTTCCTCACCTTAAAAATATGTTCTCTATTCTTTGATATTCTTTGACTCTGAGAAAAAGGTTCTGACTGTTTACCCTATCTATGCCTCTCCTGATTTTATGTACTTCTAAGAGGTCTCCTTTCAACTGTTGACATTCCAGAGAAAACAATCCAGGTTTGTTCAATATCTTATAGCTAATATCCTATAATTCAGACAATATTATTGTAAACCTCTTCTGCACACTCTACGTTATATTGTAATTTCATCTCTCCAGTACAGAATGCCAACAAATTTATTTTTACAATTATTTTTACATTGCAATAATGGGTTTTTTAAACCCTTTATAGTTACTCTGTCAGCAGCTTACCATTTCTTAAAATTGATTAAAAAAAATCTTAATGTTCGAATAATTCTTAGCATGAAAATTTACGGCATTTCTTGCCACCACTCTACCAGAACATTTTGAAGAACATTGTAGAACAGCCTGCATTTACAACATTAAATATAACATCCACAGAAAGTAGTCTGCATTGATTATGCTAGTTAGGGAACCTTAGATAAATGTAGATATTTCACCACACCAAAACCATAAAATTGCATCCATAAATTATGAATATGTATCTAGTAGAATTAAACTGACAAAAATATCCTAATAATTCAAAAGTATAAGACCATCAAAACAAAATAAACCTACATGAAATGCATCAGAATGGCAAGGCAAATTAGATAGGTGTCATGTCTGATTGAAACAATTTCTAATCCTAAAAGATATACAAAGAACATGCAGTCTCAACACAGCCTCGGGTGGTTATGGAGCATTGACGTCAATACTCATCAATTCAGATTAGCTGCACTGACAGCACTGCATAATCTTGTGTGCCTGCAAGAATTCCATATATCTTTTTAATATTTGCACTGGCACAAATGTCATGTTGGTTTGTCTAAAAAATCAAGTAGTTCTCAGTTGAGATGATTTTTAGCATTGGCTAGTTTACACTACATTTAAATTGATTCTCACTGAATTTCTTTTCTACATTTAGTGTCTGCAAAGGACTTCATCTCAGTTTTGAAAGGGTGTGTTTGGTGTGCCTGTCTGCACAACTAGAAAATATTACAACTACAGGCAATGTTTGCACCATTATCTGATCAGATATTAAGCCACCTGCTCTTTGCTTGTGCATCCGAGGAAACAGGAATCTTTTGGTTTGCATTGCCAACATCCTACATACCACTGATTAATGTAAATTAAAGATGCCCAGGGTGCTGATGGAAATTGAAATGACAGTTAGTTGTTATGGAAATTACTAATGGTGAAGAACTGCTTTATTTTCAGCTCCATCACTCTCTTTTCAAATCTGCTTTAAAATATTTGTTTGTAAAACAAATAAGGTTTGAGCATAGATGTTTTGTTATTTCGAAAACTTACAGAAATAATTAAATGCGCGACACATTTGCGTTACTTTTATGAATGTTATCTAAAATGATGATGGCCACTGCATTAAAAGATTGAGTGTTCTACTGCAGCCTGTCCCTTCAGACTATTCTGCTATTCAAACAAATCATGGTCGTTATGCACCTTAAACCCATTTACATGCCTTAGCTCAAACCAATGTATTCATCCAGGGACACGGATGTTTCTGATAATGCTGGCATTTATTACTTAACCCTAACTATGCACAAACACAAGAGGCAGCTAAATGTCAACTATGTATTCATTAAGAGCCAGTAAAACTTTTTGATGGTTTGGAATGACCTATGTTTAGAAAGTGATTAGAAATATTATAATACAATTTAACTCTGTTAAACTTGTTGTTCTAAAGTTCGCAATCAGGTGACATATTTTCCACCATCATTTCCATCATATTTTCCAATCAACTTAATCACATCACATTTGAACACTGTATGAAATATAGGTCTAATTTATGGAAATTGTCTCAATCATTCTGGGAGGATTGCTTTGTACCAGTCCATGTTTCTTATGCTACCTGCTCACGACTGAAGGCAGTAATCCAGATACAAGTTTTATACAATTGTAACATAACTTTCGGTCCTTTGTGTTTCAGTTCCATTGAGGCAAAGACTCATGTTCCAACAGCCTTATCTTTAGTACATTATTGATTTCTATACATTAAATCAATTTGCTCTACCAGAGTTCTTAGCTCATCTCCATTTTAGAAAATATAAACCGTGAAAGTATGTGTGCAGGTACAGCAGGCAGTGAAGAAAGATAATGGCATGTTGGCCTTCATAACGAGAGGGTTTGAGTATAGGAGTAAAGAGGTCCATTTGTAGTTGTATAGGGCCCTGGTGAGACCCTATCTGGAGTATTGTGTGCAGGTTTGGTCTCCTAATTTGAGGAAGGACATCCTTGCTATTGAGGCAGTGTAGGTTCACGAGGTTAATCCCCAGGATGGCGGGACTGCCACTGGAGTTTAGGATGAGAGGGTATCTTATAGAGATGAAAAAAATTATGAAAGGATTGGACAAGCTTGATGCCGGAAAAAAATTACCAATGTTGAGGGAGTCCCGAACCAGGGGCCACAGTCTAAGAATAAAAGGGAGGCCATTTAAAACTGAGGTGAGAAGAAACTTTTTCACCCCGAGAGTTGTGAATTTGTGGAATTCTCTGCTACAGAAGGCAGTGGAGGCCAATTCACTGGATGAATTTAAAAGAGAGTTAGATAGAGCTCTTGGGACTAGTGGAATCAAGGGATATGGGGAGAAGGCAGGCACAGGTTACTGATTGTGGATGATCACCCATGATCATAATGAATGGCGGTGCTGGCTCGAAGGGCCAAATGGCCTCCTCCTGCACCTATTTTTTTTGTTTCTATGTTTCTATATATACTGCAAAATCTCTCGACTTCAAAAGGATGACTTGCATTTCTCACGTTAATTTCCACGTGGCAGCTTTCCTACTGAATCTACCAAAGAGCCACAACAAACATCACCACACAGAAATTAAAGCTAATGGTTTCCTTGCAACATCCACCTACATTTATATAATCCTATCCATGATGAGAAAATATGTGCTTGATGGGGTTGGGGAAGGCAGTAGAATTGCCATTGCTGACACCATTCAAGATAAGATGTGATGAAATGCCAGTTGAATTTGTAAAGTTATAAAATAAGTAGGAAGAGATACAAGACATGCACAGTTATCTGGATAGAGCGTCAGGAGTGCAATGTAGTTAAAGTTTCCATCATCAGCTCTCCAGTTATGGGGAGGATGGATACTGGCTGATTCCACAACACTGGAATTTAGAAGGATGAGAGGGGATCTTATCGAAACGTATAAGATTATTAAGGGGTTGGACACGTTAGAGGCAGGAAACATGTTCCCAATGTTGGGGGAGTCCAGAACCAGTGGCCACAGTTTAAGAATAAGGGTTAGGCCATTTAGAACAGAGATGAGGAAAAACTTTTTTAGTCAGAGAGTTGTGAATCTGTGGAATTCTCTGCCTCAGAGAGCAGTGGAGGCCAATTCTCTGAATACATTCAAGAGAGAGCTAGATAGAGCTCTTAAGGATAGCGGAGTCAGGGGGTATGGGGAGAAAGCAGGAACGGGGTACTGATTGAGAATGATCAGCCATGATCACATTGAATGGCGCTGCTGGCTCGAAGGGCCGAATTTCCTCCTCCTGCACCTATTGTTTATTGTCTAACAAATCCATTCCACCTGGTCTTTAGACATAGTAAGGCAGATGTGTCAAATATCTGTTTCTGTTTTATATGTGGCAAATCTACTTGATTGATTAACAATTTACAAGCAATTGCTTATTATTTTTAAGTATTTTGTGGAATGTCACATAAAACAAGTCATTTAGTGTTTGTGCATTGCTCAGTTTCAATTTTTAATCAAAAAATCATTTTAATGTAGGGACTGAATCATTCCCAATCAACAAACTTCAGAACATTTTGATAAGTTGGACAGTTTGCTCCATTGTTTAAGTAATTTTGAGCGACAATAGAACTAACACCAGGTTAATCAGTATCAATGATATATTTAAGTTAAGTTACCCAATTAACAAAGTGCATGAACATTATCTTGGCCTATTTTACTTCTTTTCACCATTAATCATTATCCACTCACAATATGCCATTAACGCCAAAGCAAAGTCCAAAACTATCTGAAAGCTGCTTGCAAAGCACTAAAAAAAGTTTTCGGCATGAGAAAACTTGATTTTTCCATGTTTAGTCTGCAAACTCGTCAAAAACCTGAAGTGCAGGACAGGGAGATGATTACTGCCAATCTTCCTCACAGGGTTTATATGGGAGCAATTAGGGTAGAACGTAATGGAAGAGCAATGAGCTGGGATCTACAGCTTAGTACCCTAAGTTTCTCTTGAGTCTAATTAGAAAGAAAGCGCTGTGATGTGAATGGATTTGATTAGCCACAGCAACAGAGGCATCCGAAAATCTACTCAATTCTGACTTTATCTATGACAATTATTTTAATATTCACTACCCTGGAGGATTATGGAGGCTGGATGATTGAAGGTATTTAAAGAGGTGGTAGATACATTTCTGAAAGATTAGGGAATTCAGCGGCATGGACAACTGGCACAGTAAATGAGCTGAGGTTTGGGACAGATGACTCATGATCATATTGAAAGGGGCAAGATTGAAGGTCTGATAAGCCTACTTCTGCTCGTATGTTTTGTTTTTTTGGTTCTTAAAAGGGTGGAAATTCAACAGTTCAACAGTTCAACAGTTCAACAGAGCTTTATTTGTCATTCGGTACCGAGGTACCGAACGAAACTACATAGCAGTCACACACAAAAAAGAACACAAGACACATGACCCCAACACAAACGTCCATCACAGTGACTCCAAACACCCCTTCACTGTGATGGAGGCAACAATACTTCTACTCTTTTCCCCACGCCCACGGACAGACAGCTCGTCCCCGACCGACCCGCATAGTCCCCGCAAGGGGATGGAAGACCCCGCGGCCGAGTCGCACCGGGCGCTGAGACGTCTCGCGGCCGAACCGGGCGATGGAAGGCCCCGCGACTGAGCCGTGCGCAGCTAAGTCCCGCGGCCGAGCCGCGCCTGGCGGTGTTAGGTCCCGCGGCCGAGCCGCACCGGGCGATGGAAGGCCCCGCGGTCAAGCCGCACTGGGCGATCTTAAGTCCAGCGGCCGAGCCGCACCAGCGATGAAAAGTCCCGCGGCCGAGCCGCGCCGGGCGATGTTAGGCCCTGCGGCCCAGGCACTGTTAAGTCCAGCGGCCGAGCCGCACCAGCGATGTTAGGCCCCGCGGCCGAGCCGCACCGGGCACTGTTAAGTCCAGCGGCCGAGCTGGAACTCTTGTGAGATAAAGTGCTTGGGATTTCTTAATGCATTGAATATAACTTCATGACATTGTGCTATGACTAGAATGCTGCAAAGCTGCAATCATCAGTGTGGACATTGTTTCAACCTGTCTGAGAAGAAACTGATAAGAAAGCAACCAAAAACAGTGCATCCGCCCTTGCCTCCTTGTTTAAATTCCTTCAATTTATTGAGACTATCGCTCTGAGCACTTTCCTGCAGTAATCCCTTATCCATTTATATTTCTAATATCTATCACTCTTTGCCTTGAATATGCTCAGCAACTGAGCCATCACTGCCTACTTGGGTAACGTTTACAAAGATTCACTTCTCTCTGGATGAAGAGATTTTTATTTCTCATCTTAAGATAAATTGCAACTCTTTGATGTTGTGACATCCCAGCCAGCGGAAACATCATCACTGCATCTACACTGCAAACGTGAAATAATTTTTCAGTGAGCTCACCTCTCATTTTCACAAACAGCAGGGTATAAATCTTGTCTGATTATTCTATCCTCAAAGGACGACACAGACAGACGCCCATGCGCACACACATACACATGCGCGCACACACACACACACAGACTGACAGAGACACACACACTTCCACATCCATCTGGTGACCTTTCTGTTCATTAGAAATAAATCTTGCAGTTCACTACAAATCAATCATTCTCGAGATAAGGAGACTAGATCAGTACACAATATTCCAGGTACGATGTAACCAGGGATCTCTGTAATTAGCATATAACGAGCATTTGACAGCACTGGGCCTCTACCCACTGGAATTTAGAAGGTTGAGGGGGGACCTCATTGAAACTTACAGAATAATGAGGATGTGGAAATTATGTTTCCACTGGTCATAGCCTCAGAATTAAAGGGCGCTCTTTTAGAAAGGAGGTGAGAAGGAACTTCTTTAGTCAGAGGGTAGTTAATCTGTGGAACATTGCCACAGAGGGCTGTGGAGGCCAAGTCAGTGGATATTTTTAAGGCAGAGATAGACAAATTCTAGATTAGAACGGGTGTCGTGTTATGGGGAGAAGGCAGGAAAATGGGATTAGGAGGCAGCGGTCAGCCATGGTTGAATGGCGATGGACTCGATGGCCCTCATAGCCTAATTCTCATCATATAACTTGTGAACTTGTAATTTCAGTAAAATAACTTTATTCTTGCATTCAAATTCTATTGCAATAAATGACAAATATCAATCGCCTTGCTAACTGCTTGCTTAACCCATATTTTAACTTTAAAGAATTTGTATATCAGATTAAAGATTCTGAACACAAATATATTTAAATCTTTCATCATTGAAAAAAATACTCTGCTAATCAATTTTTTCCTCATTGGATGACGTCAGATTTTTTTCAGCTAACGTTCCATCTGCCATGTCCCTGATTATTCAATTTTCTTGTCCATATCTTTGAAGCACTTCCCTCTGGTAGGCGACTCCGGACTGTCAAAGCAGCCACAGCCAGACATAAAAACAGCTTTTTTCCACGAGTAGTAGTTCTACTCAATAGCCAAAGTCTGTTGTCTCTATTTTGCTCTGGTTTATTTTCACCCACATGTTTAGACCGTAATGTTGTACCCTTATTGTTTTGATGTGTTTATGCTTTATTCTTAATTGTTAACTGTATGTTTGTGTTGTCATTTGTGAGCGGAGCACCAAGGCACATTCCTTGTATATGCACATACTTGGCCAATAAACTCATTCATTCATTCATTCATTCATTCATTCATTCATTCATTCATTCAATCATTCATTCATTCATTCATAACCCCATGAATCTTCCCAGCATTTTCCATCCAACTCACATTGCCATTCAGCATTATCTCATCATGAAACTTGGATACATCGCACTCCCCTCAACCAAAACTTTGATGCAGGTTGTGAATAGATAAGGGCTTTGAATCCTCGATGTGATATGTTCTTTCAATCACATCCTCACACTCCAAAAATGCCCTATTTATTCCTGCTCTGCTTTATGACCTTTAATCAATTAGTGGCATCAACTGTTGTATTATGCTGCTGCCACTAACCATTGCTTGTCTACTGTCAGAATTTTCAAAGTAGTATCTCAAACTGTTAGAAGGCAGACACAAAATGCTGGAGTAACTCAGCGCGTCAGGCAGCATCTCAAGAGAGAAGGAATGGGTGACGTTTTGGGTCGAGACCCTTCTTCAGACCTTTCTTCAGATCAGTTTGAAGAAGGGACTCGACCTGAAAAGTCACCCATTCCTTCTCTCCTGAGATGCTGCCTGACCCATTGAGTTACTCCAGCATTTTGTGTCTACCTTTGATTTAAACCAGCATCTGCAGTTATTTTCCGACACTTCCTTCCCAAACTATTAGAGCTATCTGGGCTATTTTTGTTTGGACAACATTTTTCAGGTCGATCTAGTTCACTTTCCATCTTATAAAATTCTATTACATTGAACCACACATCCTTAAATGGCCTGTAACTACAACATCAGGTCTGATGAAGGGTCCCAACCTGAAACGTCAGCTACCCATGTCCTCCAGAGATGCTGTCTGACCCGTTGAGTTACTCCAGCATTTTGTGTGCATCGCTACTTAACCCTTTTTCTCATTTTACAATACTAGATCAAAAATAACCTGTTCCTTCAACATAATGCTCTAAAAACCATTTTATACAGTATACACTTCATAAATTCATCTTCATATTATTCCCACTAATTTGGCTTGTCCAGTTTAAATGTAAAATAAGCCCCTGTGACTTTTGTATTACCCTTGTTAATGTGCTTCTAATTTCCTTATTTATACTGTGCCCTAAACCCCCACTGACATCTTCTTGGAATGTTATTGCGGGTGAGGTTAATGAGCCAAAATTAATTTTCTTCAAGTGGTGAGCTAGCTGTCTGTGGAAGTGTGACAGGCACAAACAGCTTGCCTAATTAATGTTAATGTGGTCAAATTAAGAAAACAAGTAATTCTAACCTTATGACAATGGAATCATGCAACAGACCAGAACATATGCAAAATTCTGAGTGAAATAAAACAGGGTTTCATCTGAAGTATTTAACGACAATTAAAAATTAAATCCAGGAAATAAGAGAATATTCTGTTTCTAGCATGAAAGCAGAAACTTTAGGTATGGTAGTATTAATAATCAAAATTAATATTCTGGATACAAAACCTGTGTTCCTTCTGTCAAAGGTAATCTGTCCATTTTTCTTTTCAACTGCTGTGACTAGCTGGTTGTTTGCAGAATTTTATGATTTCATTTCAAAGTTTAGTTCACATTTCCACCATTTTATTTCATATTATGCTGGAACGTATGAGCAATTTTATTTAAAAAGCAAATTCTACCTCTGCAAAAATAACTAAATGTCTCAGAATGTACCAACATGTTTCCCATTAAGTACCCATGCAAAGAATTATTACATTCTATTGCACACTCCAAAAATTGGCTGCATTTGTTTTGATTGTGAATCTCACTATCTTGTGTTATTACAATTACCTGCAGAGGTCAGAGTTCTGTATTACTGGGAAGAAATTGGTACAATTTGTACACACACACACATACACACACAAAGTACCTCAGGAGTCCAATCAATGTTGATAAAATGAAAGTTTCCTTCCATGAAATGTTTCAAATGTGACAGCCAATAACACACTAGCATATAACAATTCAGAGTGTTGTTTTAATAAAATAAACACATGTATGTTGAATTAAAGAGCATATGATCATCTGTGACTTTTGTCCAATGTCGTAAAGGAAGCCAAATTTTCCATACAATTTATATGTGGACTGGTTTAGTCATTGATAGTCTTGTGCTGACATCATTCACTGAGTCTCTTCAGAAGACGACCAAAGAGCCTGTATTCAGGACATTCATTTAGCTGTTCTTAAAAATGGTGACAGTTTATTTGCATACCCCTACGTTCCGCATTGATGCAAGAGCCTCTCAGTATTTTCTGTGTGTGATGGATCACTCTGTGATGACGTGAAGTCACAAGTTGCTTTCCTCCCATGCTCCTCATATCCAGAACAAATGAGAAATGCATTTGGCAGCAGATCATATTTAAAAATCTGTGTCTGTGTGATGGACTGGGTTACATCTACAACTCTCTGATATTTCTTGCGGTCTTGGGTAGAGCTGTTCCCAAACCAAGCCATGATGCAATCTGACAGTATGCTGTTCATGGTGTATAGAAACATAGAAACATAGAAAATAGGTGCAGGAGTAGGCCATTCGGCCCTTTGAGCCTGCACCGCCATTCAATATGATCATGGCTGATCATTCAGCTCAGTAGCCTGTACCTGCCTTCACTCCATACCCCCTGATCCCTTTAGCAAAAAGGGCCACATCTAACTCCCTCTTAAATATAGCCAATGAACTGGCCTCAACTACCTTCTGTGGCAGAGAATTCCACAGACTCACCACTCTCTGTGTGAAGAAATGTTTTCTCATCTCGGTCCTAAAAGACTTCCCCCTTATCCTTAAGCTGCGACCCCTGGTTCTGGACTCCCCCAACATCGGGAACAATCTTCCCGCATCTAGCCTCTCCAACCCCTTAAGAATTTTATATGTTTCTATAAGATCCCCCCTCAGTCTTCTAAATTCCAGCGAGTACAAGCCCAGTCTATCTAGTCTTTCCTCATATGTAAGTCCCGCCATCCCAGGGATCAATCTGGTGAACCTTCTCTGTACTCCCTCTAAGGCAAGAACGTCTTTCCTCAGGTTAGGAGGTATCTACGGAAGTTTGTGAGACGCACTAGAGACATGCTGAATTTCCTTAGTCTCCTTGGGAAATAAAGGTGTCAGTGTGCCATCATGGCTGTTGCATCAATTTGGTTGGTCCATGACAAATCATTGGTAATATTAGCACCAAGGAACTGAAGCTCTCAACCATTTCAACTTTGGCACTATTAATGCTGATTGGGGTATGTGCTCCACCATGCTTCCTGAAGTTTATAACTAGCTCCTTTGTCTTGCTGACATTGAGGGAATGGTTATTGCTCTGACACCATGTCACTCTGGTCATCTGTGTCCTTGTCTCAACATTCTAGCTGAGTCCTGAATTTCTTCTTGGCCTTCTTAATGAATCTGTGAAGAGCGTAGAGAGATTTATTGTGCCACCAGGGATCGATTGACTTGAATACTACAGATTTGGATTTCACCTGGGAGTGGACCGCAAGGTTCGGCCATGCTCTCCAGTTGGGGAATACACAGATCGTCTTTTTTAGTACACAGTTGTCTGCACATTTACTGATGAAGTCTGTGACAGCCGTGGCATATTCAATTAGGTTAGCTGCAGATTCCTTGAATAGGGACCAGTCCTCCGACTCAAAGCAGTTGCAAACTGTATTATCCATTTCCTCTGACCAGCACTGCATGACTTTCTGAACTGGATCCTCCAGCTTCAGTTTCAGCTTATAAGCAGGGAGTAGCCACAAGATCAGGTTTACCGAAGTGCGGTCTGGGATTGGAGCGGCAGGCGGTTTTGATGGCCGTGTAGCAGTGGTTGAGTGGGTTTGGGCCTCTGGTTGGACAGCACTCGTCTAGCAATGGTTGAGTGGGTTTGGGCCTCTGGTTGGACAGGACATGTGCTGATGATATTTTGGCAGTATGCTCTTGAGTGTTGCCTGATTGAAGTCCATGGATATTACAAACAAGACCACGGGGAACTTTGTTTCAAGACTATTGGCGACAGTGTGCATTTGTACAATGGGAAACTTAGCATTAGCCTGGGATGGGATGTAGACTGCTGTCAGGATAACCAAAGTGAATTCCCATGGCAGATAGTGGAGATAACACTTCACTGCTCTCGGGATATTACAGTTCTTGGGAGGACTGCCGAGTGCCATGCAGAGTTAATTAGAAACTAGACCCCTTCACTAACCTCCTTTTATTCTCTTAAGATATTGAGCTATAATTGATGCAAACTTGTTCCCAGTTTCTCTGCAACTCTGGGTCAGACTGTCTTTGCTTTGGGTTAGACAACCAAAATGATTTCTTGCCTGAGGAACCATTTTGAACCAATCTGCAACTTGAAATTATTCCAAATATTGCGATCTCCCTCCCAATTCGCAACAGATCCAGTGTGCGATAACCAACAATGTGTCCTCGTCCAGTAAAACCACATATGAACATCCTCATTTTTGTTTCAAAACCTTCCAAGACCATGCCTTTTCTTGTGTAGGAAGGAACTATAGGAGCAAAGAGGTCCTTCTACAGTTGTACCGGGCCCTGGTGAGACCGCACCTGGAGTACTGTGTGCAGTTTTGGTCTCCAAATTTGAGGAAGGATATTCTTGCTATGGAGGGCGTGCAGCGTAGGTTCACTAGGTTAATTCCCGGAATGGCGGGACTGTCGTATGTTGAAAGGCTGGAGCGATTGGGCTTGTATACACTGGAATTTAGAAGGATGAGGGGGGATCTTATTGAAACATATAAGATAATTAGGGGATTGGACACATTAGAGGCAGGAAACATGTTCCCAATGTTGGGGGAGTCCAGAACAAGGGGCCACAGTTTAAGAATAAGGGGTAGGCCATTTAGAACGGAGATGAGGAAGAACTTTTTCAGTCAGAGAGTGGTGAAGGTGTGGAATTCTCTGCCTCAGAAGGCAGTGGAGGCCAGTTCGTTGGATGCTTTCAAGAGAGAGCTGGATAGAGCTCTTAAGGATAGCGGAGTGAGGGGGTATGGGGAGAAGGCAGGAACGGGGTACTGATTGAGAGTGATCAGCCATGATCGCATTGAATGGCGGTGCTGGCTCGAAGGGCTGAATGGCCTACTCCTGCACCTATTGTCTATTGTCTATTGTCTATTGAACTGCAGGTGCAGGTTTACATCGAAGATAGACACAAAACGCTGGAGTAACTCAGCAGAACAGGCAGAATCTCTGGACAGAAGGAATGGGTGATGTTTCGGAATGAAACCCTTTTTCAGACTGCCAGTGTGTAGTACAACCAAACTCATTATTCTCCACTAACGTGACTGCTGTACATGCTTTTGTGGCTCTACTTCAGCTGCAGTGCCACCAAGTTGTGGAATTCACAACCCAAACCTTTTCATTTCAGTTCAGATGCTTCTTACCACTTACCTCTATTGCTGCCACCAATTTTCACAATGATTGTGGTTACATTTGCCTTGATAATTAGTCATGTCCCCCCGACACCGGTGAACATCCACGGAATGGACATCGAAGGGTGGATTCTTAAGTACCTGGGTGTCCACCTCAACAATAAACTGGACTGGACTGAAAACACCGATGCGCTATACAGAAAGGGCCAGAGCAGACTTTATCTGCTAAGGAGACTCAGGTCCTTTGGAGTGCAGGGTGCACTCCTAAGGACGTTCTACAACACGGTGGTTGCATCGGTCATTTTCTATGGAGTGGTCTGCTGGAGCAGCAGCATCTCAGCGGCGGAAGGGAAGAGACTCGACAAGCTGGTCAGGAAGGCCAGCTCTGTCCTGGGTTGCCCCCTCGACTCAGTGCAGGTGGTGGGAGAGAGGAGGATGATGGCAAAGCTAACAGAGGTGCTGTACAATGACTCCCACCCCATGCAGGACACTGTCACTGCACTGAGTAGCTCCTTCAGTGACAGACTCCTTCACCCCAAGTGCGTGAAGAAGAGATATAGGTCCTTCCTTCCCGCTGCTGTGAGACTGCACAACTAGCACTGCTCTCAGCAGACGAGTCAACCATAACAGCTAAGAACACACAGAAAACTGATGACAATTTATGTATCTTTTATTTATTTATAATGAATGATCTCTTGATCTCTTGCTATCCACCTTGCTGCTGTAACACTGTAAATTTCCCCAGTGTGGGACGAATAAAGGAATATGTTATTATTATTATGTGAGGCTATTGGGATTTAACAAGCACTCATCAAGTCACGCAGCATCTGTAGTGCTCTAAGGGTTAATACTTGGTACTGATGAAAATTCATTGACCTGAAATATTAACTCCATTCTTCCCTGCACAGAAATAGCCTGACCTGTTGAGTAATTCACCTGTAGTATTTTGTTTATGGAGCATCTTTTGAATGTTTTACTACCACTGAAAAATCTGGTAGATTCAAATTAAAGATTGATAAGAAGCGGCACAGTGGCCACAGCTGGTAGAGCTGCTGCCTCACAGCACTCGAGGCCCGGGTTCAATCCTGAGCTTGAGTGTTATCTGTGCGGAGTTTGCACGTCATCCCTGTGACTATGTGGGTTTCCGCCATGTGTCCTGGTTTCCTCCCACATCCCCAAAACTTGGGTTGGTAGATTAATTGTCCTGCGTGACATTGCCCTTAATGTGTACGGAGTGGATGAGAAAGTGGGATAACCTAGAACGAGTGTAAACAGGTGATTGATGGCCAGTGTTGACTCAGTAGGCCAGAGGGTCTGTATCTCTAAACTAAACTAAATAGGCCTGTAAGGAGGAAATAGGGATATGTCTAAACAGGAGGAAAGCTGCTTGGAGGATCAATGATTTAGAAACTAAAATTATGCAAAAATAGAGGCTTATGAACAATATGCAATTTAGTTGAGAAGTCAGCTGAATACACAGAGGCAAACAGAAAGCATGAAAATAGAGCAGTAGCTAACATAAAACATAACTCTCCAATCCCGGGAAAAGGACTGTTACCATAAACCGTAACTATGCCTCTCATGATTCTATATCCCACTTTGAGGTCACCCTCGACCTCCCATGGGAAAAAGTTCCAGTCTCTCAAGCCTCTCCTAACTCAAGCCCTTCAATAATTGTAATGCAGAGGTGTGCTGGTTTATTTAATTTTCCCATTTACTAGAATAGCATTATTATCTTTGACTGTTATTTAATGCCCATATGCTTCTGAAGAGCATGTCATAAAGTGTTATTTCAGTCGCACTTGGCTGGTCAGATTTCTGAAAACTGAACAATTTCTATTCATTACAACAAATAGAAAACAGGGATTAAGCCACTGGTTTTGAAATGCTGGAAGTATTTTCCAAATCAATGAATTATGAAACATTTAAATTCTGACCCATCTCACTAATGGATTTATAGAAATGAGCTTGTGCATTTATCATGGAAGATATATTTTGATCCTAGCAGGGTGCTTCATCCAGTGTAGTGATTCTGTTAATACTGGCTCATGCAGCGTTATTTTCAAAACTTTAAATGAAAGGATTAGAAAAACACATTTCACTCTGGCCTAATTTCTGATATATAATCTTGGCAAGAATAGTATTTTAGAAAATTATACCCTATCTGGGAAGTTCTTGCAAACTTGATTTAATCCAAGAAATTCAGGTTTAGAATCCCAATAGATAAGATCAGACATTTTTATCCAAAAAAAAATTACCTTGTTTATAACAAATTATTTTAATTTAAAAGTTTGACTGTAGTTGGAATAAATGCTGTCAGGAATTACATGATTTTGGCAATTTATATGCTATGTAATCACATCCTTCAGTTAATTTAGAAACATGAATTGACCTTCATTGAGGCACAATTAAACAGATCCATTTTGGCATGGATCACTCAACTACAAATGAGTATTTGGTCAATACTGCATTTCTGTTTGTGAAATCTTGCTGTTCACAAATTGTCTTTGGCGTCAATTTACTTGACAGCAGTGACTATATTTCAAAAACACTTAGACAGACACAAAAAGATGGAGTAAGTCAGCGGGTCAGGCAGCATCACTGGAGAAAAGGAATAGGTGACATTTCGGGTCAAGACCCTTCTCCAGACACTTTATTGGCTGGGGATGAGCTGAAATTAATTATAGCCTTGGACAGGCTAGAACAGAATATTAACAATACTTAATATAATACTTGACAATTAGAGAAACAATAAAGCAGGAAAAAGAACAAGATTATTAACTCTACATGGAGTGAACTGAACTGGGTTATTTACATGGCAGAATTAGATTTAATAGTAGGTAATCAAGCATCAGGTGATACCAGTAAAAGCAATTTAGGATAACTGGGGGAGAACCAAAAATTGACAAGATTATTTTTTAAATGCAGTAAGTTGTTCTGGAACCTACTTACTTAGGGTATAAACAGATTCATCTGTAACATCCAGTACAGAAAAATGAAAAATCTGCAGGCCCACGAGGAAACTGCAAAGAGTTAGGTTGATTTGAAAAACCCTTTGAAAGACAAGGCACAGGCATGATGTGCCAAACAGCCTCATGCCATTGAGCCCCCTATCAAAAACATATAAACATAAAATAAGCTTTTTTATGCTGTCCTCCATATTAAATGGCATATGCGTAGCACGCAAAATCACTTATTGCAAGGGAAAGAGACTTACTAATAATGGGATGTCACTTATTTTTTCTAAAGATCTTGAAAAGAAACATCATCTCAGGACCGGTAACCTACGTTACTACCTGAGACCTCTGGGGAGTAACAATGTCCACATATTATGAAAAGAACAAAATAATATTTCGACTTCAATATGAACATCAAGCATTTCTAAAAAGATGATCCGTTATAGAAACAGTGAAACATTAGTTTACCCAATATAAGGTTTTGAAAATTATAACTACCATTATGTATACTGTTGCTAGAAATCCACATTGATATCAACAGTATATGCATTAGATATCTTTCTGAAAATAACTATACTCAATAATTCAAATGTAATGCCTTTGAAAGACAATAATGCAAACTCACTGAAATGACAATGAGCCAGCATGATGCATTAATGTCCTTTGTTAAATTTTAGCTTAGTGTTTGACAAGCTTGGCATGATCTTGGGCAGAAATATTCCATTGTTCTTCTATAAGTTCCCAGTTTTCTAGGGCACGACAGTTTATTGGAGTACATCCTGGCTTCTTTTCTCCATAGTTACATGGTTTATATTATTGAAATCCAGAAACACTGCTGCGCTCGGTGACGTCTGCTCAAGTTTGACAGCCTGCGTCATCATCTCTCATTAAGGAAAATGACAAGCCAACTGAGGTTTCATTCTCATGCCCTCAGCGGCCGTGGAATAATCACCAGTTGCAAACACTGATCCTTCAGTGTGGCCTTGTTTACAGCTTGAAACAGAAACTTCACAGTTAAAAAAGTCACCATTTCACATTTCTCTCTTTTTCCATCCTGAGTTTTATCCTCATGCCAATTAAATGTACGCACATTAGATGTCTGCAACGCAGACTAAAGGTGTTGATCATTAAGGCAGTAGCCCGCTGTGTTGACAAAAAGCAGGCTTTGAGTTCCCGTTTCCTGCATTTGTAATTACTTTTACACGTAGGAACATTAAACGCGCATTGTATATTAAATATATTCCTTAATTATCAGATCAGTCATTTAAAAAATAGCTGGAACTGAAAAATAAAATCATTCAGTTAAACAAAACATGTCTTACAAAGATCAATGTCTATGTATCATCACTAGTGGGAACAAAATTGACGAAACAAATATTAAATGACTAAACTGACTAATAATCAGTTGTCGAATCAAAATGCCATAGGAGATCCATTCATTTACCATGGCTTTCAAATTGGGTACTTGTTCACAGTAAATGGACACCAGTGAAAAGTCCTCCACCAATATATTGCTGATTCTGTGCACGACGATGAAAAGACAGGGAGGCTGGCACTGTTTCCTGGTTATACAGGCAAGGATAAGCTTGGCAGTAGAAAACTTTATTTCAAATTCCACTGTCATTCAAAAAAATAAACTTTCATTGTGCACTATCACTTACATTTTGATTTATTTGCATTGATGATTTTAATATGCTTAAGAATCATGCACTGAATATCCTGCGAGAAAAACTTCTAAAATATTTCCATGGATATATTAATTGCTTTATGAATAAATTTAATTTTGAATGGTCTTGTAATCCAATGCAATTCTCTGTACCTTCAAGGCATAATTCACTGCAGTGTTGCAGACAAACCAAATAAATAAGGCTTAACAGCTGCTGAGATTTGCGTATAAACACATAACATACTATGGAAATCTTATTGTTTAGTTTATTTGCAATGTTATCATTGGTAAACAATGCAGTTATCGTGTAAATAATGCCACAATATCTTTACTCACAATTCATGAATATAAGTGATTAAAAACTGCAGATGGACATATCCCTACCATTTCTAGAACCATGCAACATGGAAACAGGCCCTTCGGCCCAACTTGCCCATGCCGACTAACATGCCCCATCTACTTTGTATATTTTTCAGAACCATGGGACTTTGTCTGGTTAACAAGATAAATAAACCAGTTAGCAACTTCATTGAAAAAATGGTTGCAAAATCAGCTACACAATGCTACTTTTTCACTCTTGAACACAACGTCTTCCCATTACGTGGGAGGGCAATCCACTCTGAACATTTGATTGTGAATAAGTAATAATGGGTTCAATATTAAATACTTGACAGGACTCCACATTTAGAGATCAAAGTGCTTCATAACAATTTAGTACCAATGCAGCGGTCTTTTGTGAGCAGAAAACAGTTTTTCACACTTGGTTTGATTAAACAAATAAGGCAAATGACCATACAAACAGCTTTTGGTGGTGGTTATCTGAGAAATAGCAATTTGCCAGGACACCACACAAGCTCCCCTGCTGCTTGAATAATGGTCTGCCTTGTCTATCTGAAAATGTTTAATGTTTTAATGTTTAATCTGAAAGACGTCATCTCTGTCAATGCAGCACATCCTCAATACTGCAGTGAATTATTAATCTGGATTATAGCATTAAAATATATTCACAGTCGCTTGTGCTAAATATGCAAATACAGTGGATTATTGCAATGCATGTTGCACTCTGCTCCCAAAATTTCAATGCAACAAAATATCCAAAGCACAACTACAGTGAACAAACCAGAGCCAACTGAGAATGAACACGCCAGTCCTGAGAGTGAGGTTTGAAGTTAAAATTGCCCAATAAATGAGGACTACAATAAAACAGTGTAAAGGAAAGTTTGGAGCATACATTGCGATATTCTCAGCATTACACTAACTAGTTTGACTGAGCTCAAGATTGTGCAATATGACATTCACAAAATGAATAGATTTACTCCAAATAAATGCCTTTGGGAAAGATTTGAAAATCTAATTTTGGTGAGGTTTCCATTGTGAAATGCCAGGCAATGTTGACATGCACAGCACAAATTGTACTTTTTATGATCTGAATTCTCCTGTGTGGTGGAATGTTTATATGTATTCCCAATTTTGCATGCATAAATTCTGAACACAACTGCTTTTCAAATTGACATTAGATATTACAATTATACTTCAGGCTAGTGCCCACTTTCATTCCATTTAGCCACCAACCCATTTACAATAGCATTGTCTTTCAGAAGAATCCTACATTCTTTATTTTTGTAGTACTCAGCCTAGTGTGTACAACGATAACGATAATGATAACGATAAAACTTTATTCATCCCCAGAGGGAAATTGGTCTGCTGGCAGTCACAACACACAAGGTACACAAAACCTTGAAATTAAAAGTGAAAGCAAAAAGAAAAAGACAAGCGACTGTAGGCTGGCTGCTGTGTGCACGGCGCCTTCACCAGAACAAATGAACAAACAAACAAATGAACACAGAATTATCCCCTGGGCAGAGGATTCTGAACTAGAGAGTCATCGTCCCCCCTCCCCCACACTGGATCCCTCTTTGTTCTCCCTCCCTCACGGCGGTTCCCACACACCGGGTCCCCATTGCCTTCCCCTACCCCCTCACACTCATCGACTGCAAGGCCCTACGACTCCCAAGGCTCTCGTTGCCGCCGAGGCCCATGCTGCTGCCACCGAGACTGCACTGCCGCTGAGGCTCCATAATTGACCGCCTCCGGTAAGGGGTTGGCGTTGATGGCACTGCCCTGCGCTGGTTCATTTCCTAGCTCAATAATAAGAGTTTCTCCATCAATATAGGCAATTTCTCTTCCCAGCTCAGCTCTCCTGCGGAGTTCCACAGGGCTCCATCCTAGGCTCCATTCTCTTCTCTCTGTACATGCTCCCTCTCGGCCAAATCATTCAAAGGCACAGCATTTCTTTCCACTGCTATGCGGATGACATACAGCTTTATCTCCCCCTGAAACCCAACAACCAGTCAAATTTAATCAGCCTCATGCACTGCCTTGAGGACATAAAATGTTGGATGGCACAGAACTTCCTTCAGTTAAACGAGGTCAAATCTGAGGTCATCCTATTCGGCCCCCCGACTCCATCAAAATGATAACAGGCAGCCTTGGAAGCCTATCCTCCCTAGTTAAACCTCATGTCAAAAACTTTGGTGTGATATTTGACTCTGCTTTTAAGTTTGACAAGCAAGTCATCTCTGTGGTAAAAGCCAGTTTCTTCCAGCTTCATACCATAGCTAAATTCAAACCATTTCTCCAATTTGACCAATTAGAAAAAATCATTCACGCTTTCATTTCCTCCCGCCTAGATTACTGCAACTCCCTATACACTGGGATCAGCCAAACATCCCTGTCCAGCCTGCAATTGGTCCAAAACGCCACAGCGAGACTTCTGACGGGTACCCGTAAAAGGGATCACATCACCCCGATTCTGGCCTCTCTCCACTGGCTCCCAGTACGGTACAGAATCAATTTCAAGCTCCTCCTATTTGAATACAAAGCCCTAAACGGGCTTGCCCCCCCCCCCCCCCCATATCAAAAATCTTCAAACCCACCACTCAATCTCCAGGTCCCTCAGGTCGGCCGACTTGGGGCAACTGATATCCAGCGGTCTCGGCTTAAGCTCAGGTTAAGCCTAGTTTAATTTCCAATTGGAATATTTTGGAGGACCAAGAACCAAGAACCAGGGGTGACCGCGCTTTTGCGGTTGCAGCTCCTAGACTGTGGAACAGCATTCCACTCCTCATCAGAACTGCCCCCTCCATCGACTCCTTTAAGCCTTTAAGTCCAGGCTCAAAACCTACTTCTATTCCCTAGCGTTTGAGGCCCTCTGAAGGGGCGCTGTAAAGTGTTTATATATGTGTTGGTAGGTTTGTGTGCTATTGTGTGTTCTTTTTTAGTACCTGCGCTGATGTACAGCACTTTGGTCAATGTGGGTTGTGTTTAAATGTGCTATACAAATAAAATTGACTTGACTTGACTCCCTCGAGGCACTCGCTGCCACCGCCGAGGCACTCGCTGCCACCGCCGAGGCACTCGCTGCCGCCGCCGAGTCTCCCATTGCTGCCGCTGAGGCTCCTTCGGTCCAGACAGGCCTAGCCACCCGGCTTGACCGCAGTCCCTTCAGAGGCCTGTGGGGTGAACCAGGCCTCCAAGGGGACTGCGGTCTTCGGACGTCATTTATACTAGATAAACAGACCATAATAGTGCAAGCCAAAGTTTGTAGTAAAACCTATACAAAGTCCAGAAAAGTTTGTAGTAGTCCTGCCAATGTTACTGTTATCCAATCATCATTTGTGGAGCCTCAGAGCTATTTATAATTTAGTTTAGAAATAAAAGTTTTTTTCTTTGTTTCCTATCCATTTTTTCTCTTCTTTCAGAAGGAGGTGCCCAAGTACACATTATCAAATCAGGATTTAAGATTAAATATCACTCAGGATTTTCATGATATTCTTGCCAATCATTTCCCCTCAACATGGCAGATGAGACAATCACTTCTTTTGTTATTGTTTGTATGACCCTGGCTACCATCTTGCAGTAATGTAATCAGACCATAATATTTTAACTCTGTGTATTGATTATCTCAGTTATTTGATCCACCTGCCTTTATTGTTAGGCTATAGAGCTTCTAAGCTCCTGTGGAAAGTACACCTCTCAACTGTCTTATCCAGCAGGAACCAGTACAATGGTGTGAAATCTGTGAACCCACTCTCTATCCCAGTTTACAGCATTATTTGGGATTTTTGTACATGTATACCTGAAAGTTTTATAATGAATTCTTCCGGCTACTTTAAAAGCTGCAGCATGGATCTTAGACCTGCATACTGATTTTTTTTTGTGAGATCAGCTCCCACTGTATTGATCCTATACTGAAAATGCCCCCTTGTGCAGTTTATCATCAGCGTGACTGGAAATGGCTTTGTACTGTAAGCCTGATTATTAGCAGCCAGTGCAAGTCTTGTCCCTACTCAAGCAACACACAATGGGCTTGAGATCACCCCCATTAAAATGATTCTCACACCTGTTTAACAGAAAATACCTAAATTAGTTCCTGAGATTCTTTAGGAGATTAAATACACAGTGTGCACAGTTCCACATTAGGATGATATCATCGCCCAGGACCAAGTCTGCTGTCCATAAAATCTCTGTCCAGGAAATAAACTGCAGATGCTGGTTTAAATCGAAGGTAGACACAAAATGCTGGAGTAATTCAGCGGGTCAGGCAGCAACTCTGGAGAGAAGGAATGGGTAATGTTTCAGGTCGAGACCCTTCTTCAGACTCTCTGTAATCTCTGTACAATTACTTATCTAAAGCATGCTTTAAATTATTTTATTTCTGCTTGAATTATGTAACAAAGTGGAATACTTTGATATATAGAGAATATATCTTGTTTTTCTTTCCAATATCAGGCTAATCCAAATTTGCTCCAACACAATTAGGTACATGTGAGTACAATCTTTAATCAGTTGAGGTATTTAAGCAAGCTGTGGTAATCTCTATAAGCTTTTAAAATGGCTAAAGATGCATCATACGCAGTGTGAGTGAAACTGCTGTTTAAGCTTCTAATCTTTCTTTTGTACTCCACAGATGGGAGTTCCGTGTATGACGCAGATGACACTAATGACGCAGGTTTCATATGAATGCCCAGGAATTACATTTGTTATGAATTATGAGTCCCGCAAGTCAGTGGCTGAGGCCCATCCACCTTCAGCCACTTCATCAATGACCTTCCTTCCATCATAAGGTCAGAAGCACGGATGTGCGCTGATGATTGCAAAAACGTCAGTTCCACTCACAACGGGTTGCACTATGGCGCAACAGTAGAGTTGCTGCCTTACAGCGCCGAAACCCTGGTTCAATACCGACTACGGGTGCTGTCTGTACGGAGTTTGTATGTTCTCCCCGTGATCGCTTGGGTTTTCTCAGAGATCTTCGGTTTCGTCCTACACTCCGAAAACGTACAGGTTTGTAGGTTAATTGGTTGGTATAAATGTAAATGGTCCTTCGTGTGTGTAGCATAGTATTAATGTGCAGGGATCACTGGTCGGTGGGGACTTGGTGGGCCAAAGGGCTAGTTTCCACACTGTATGGGTTTTCTGCTGACTGGTTAGCACGCAACAAAAGCTTTTCACTGTACCTTGGTACACGTGACAATAAACTAAACTAAACTAAAAAAGCGAAACAAAACATTTATACATTGCTATTATGCAACTGCTTGTTTTTATATCTCATTCCTATATTTCCATCAGAGCTTGCAGAAATCGCACCAATTCAGTTGCAATTGGGCCAATAACTCCAATCGCACAAAAAAACTACAAACAAGACTCCTATCTAAGTAATTTGTCTGTATATAATTCCTTATAAATATTTGTGGACCAGCATGTATCCATTATACTTGTTTCCCTAACCTATTTTTTGTTCATTATTTCAAAGCAAAAACAGATATTAAAAAAATGATGAACAATTAACAAACAAGATAACAAAATATGTTGATGTGGTATATATGAATGTCCAAAAGGCATTTAACAAGGTCCCAAATGAGAGACTGACTAGAAAGGTCCAAACCCAAAGAATCCAAGGCAAGTTGGCAAATGGGATCTAAAATTGGTTTAGTGATAGCAGGCAAAGTGTTATTGACGGTGGAGGGTTGAATATTTAAATTAAAATATTTTTTTTTAGAGATACAGCGCAGAAACAGGCCCTTCGGCCCACCGGGTCCGCGCCGCCCAGCGATCCCCGCACATCAACACTATCCTACACCCACTAGGGACAATTTTTACATTTGCTCAGCCAATTAACCTACAAACCTGTACGTCTTTGGAGTGTGGGAGGAAACTGAAGAACTCAGAGAAAACCCACGCAGGTCACGGGGAGAATGTACAAACTCCGTACAGTACAACACCCGTAGTCAGGATCGAACTCGAGTCTCCGGCGCTGCATTCGCTGTAAGGCAGCAACTCTACCGCTGCGCCACCGTGCCGCTAATTTGTGGTTGGAGGAGTGAGATCAGTGGTACACAAAGATTGGTGCTGGGATCCTTGCTACTTGGTATGCACATTAACAATTTGGAGCTTTGAAAAAACAGTTGCAAGGGAAGTTTCAGAATAAAATCAGGCTTTAGCATAGTGGTCACTGTGAAAGTGGCTGTGTGTGTGTTGCAAGTATAGAATTTGAGTAATAGGTTCTGAGGTTTTGACTTAGAAAGCATCTATGAGAAGGCTGAGCAGAGGTAGAGAGAAGAACAGGTGAGGTCTTTTAACTTCACTCTTCAGACTCAGTTCAGTCGGGATAGTAGTTGGGGCAGTGGAATGTTCCTCCTGCTGGAGGTGAGAGATTAGGGAAACTTCCAGTGTTCCTGGTGACTGCAACTGCGGGAAGTGCTGGAGCTGGAGTTGGGCCGACTCAGGACCACCCGGAATGCACCATAGATAGATGTTTTATTGAAATAGTCATATCTAAAGTGCAGGTAACAGGTGGTTGGGTGACCAGCAGAAAATTAGAGGGAGGAGAGAGAGACAGTGCAGGGTTCCCCCTGTAGCCATTCTCCTCAGCAACAGGTTTACCTGTTAGGATACTGTTGTGCGGGGCAGGAGGGGGATATTGCAATATTAACTTCATGAATCAAAAGATAAAAGCCTGGTTTTTCATGGCATAAACCTTTGCAACCGTTACCTTTCTGATGCTGATGGAACTGCAGTGCAGATTCTGCATAGCTACACAGAAAAGTTCATTGACATCCATGATAAATTAGGGACATGGGAAATACAATAGAAATTTAAAAATCTGTTCTTGTAAAGCACGGCAATTAATTGAGTTGTCTCATTTAGGATACTGAGCCTCTGAATTCATTGGAGCACCACCCAAGATTATGTTTCTCAATGAAATGAGAGGAATGAATTATTTCCTCATTTCTTTAGTAAATGCACAAGCAATATGACAAACAGTATGTTGTTATATTCGCATCAACTTTTAAGGTTTTTACATGGGCGAAGACAAGGAAATTGAACTGGTTATGTAGATAAAGCTACATAACATTAGTAGATTCAGAGCCTTAAATTGATACTTTGGTATCCTCAATGTCTCTGTGAGTGGGAAAGAAATCTTTCATTTTATGGTGTTTGAAACTGAAATTGTGCTTCTCAAGAGGTTTGCAGGATTTAGTCCCACACTGATTATTCATTCTGCTCCTTGCTCCCATCTGGCAGAAAGTACAGAAGCTTGAAAGTGCACACAATCAGACTCAGGAACACATTCTTCCCCTCCGTTTAGTTTAGTTTAGAGATACAGCGTGGATACAGCGCCCTTTGGCCCACTGAGTCTGCACTGACCAGCGATCCCCGCACATTACCACTATCCTACACACACTAGGGACAATTTTACATTTATACCAAGCCAATTAACTTACAAACCTTTACGTCTTTGGAGTGTGGGAGGAACCCGAAGATTTCGGAGAAAGCCCACGTGGTCACAGGGAGAACGTACAAACTCCATACAGACAGCACCCGTATTCAGGATCGAACCTGGATCTCTGATGCTGTAGGTGCTGTAAGGCAGCAAGCAACTCTATCGTTACACTACTGTTGCCCACTATTATCAGGCTTCTGAATAGTCCTTCCCTAAGCGAGGGTACTGCTCAATTCACCTCTTCCCCATTAATGACATTCGACTTTGTCTAAGGAACCAATGCACTACAATGTGCTACAATGCTGAGAACTACATTCTGTACTCTGTGTCTTCCCCTTTTCTCTATCTTTTGTACTTGAGTTTGAACCAATTTCACCTATGTATCGTATATCTGATCTATTTGGTTCAAATGTAAACATTCTTACCTCTGCGTCAGAGGATTGTGGGTTCAAATCTTCCTCCAGAGATCTGGCATAATAATCTGTTTGATGCTCCAAAGTACAGCACTGTACACAGATTAACAGCTGTTCTTCCCACGTTACTGAAGTACCGCTCTTTGAAGCGTGTCATTAGCTGAAAATCATCTTTGAGGCATCCCAGGAGTGTAAAATGTGTTAAATAAATATATTTATTCTTTATTTTAGATTAATAGTCATTATTAAAGAGAGAAAAAAGGGAAACTTTGGGAAAGGTAATATTTGTATTTCTTATTGTAAACAGGAATAATGGTACTCGCAGAGTTATAGAAGAGATGGAACTGAATGATACAAAAACTAAAATGTTGTGCCCATCAGGAAAAATTGAATAAATAGATTGCAGTTCTCTCAAAATGAGAATACTGAACAGTGACTGGATTGATTGGTTCAAGGTTATGAAGGGGATTAAGTGGGTACAGAGAGAAGAAATATTTTCACTAGTTGACAAGGCAATAATGAGGTCAGAAATTGAATATTGTGACTAACACACTAAAAAATTCAGAAGAGACTCTTATCAAGCCAATATTTGGAATATACAGCTCTACATCATAGGATATAACTACAATGAATAACAGATGCAAGTGGGGGAATTTTGAAAGATATCTAAGTGAGAGAGAAAGAGAATGAAACATTGGTGTGTTAGATGTAGAAGGATGGGAGGAGGCTTATGCAGAACAAAAATAACAGCATGGAGGTACGGGGCCGAATAGCCTGTTTCTGCGCTGCAATAGTTTATAAATTTGCAAAAATGGTGTATTGACTTGCCCACGCTTAATGGTATAGGCAGCTGC
The DNA here is from genome assembly GCF_053455715.1 of Rhinoraja longicauda. Taxonomy (NCBI): domain Eukaryota; kingdom Metazoa; phylum Chordata; class Chondrichthyes; order Rajiformes; family Arhynchobatidae; genus Rhinoraja; species Rhinoraja longicauda. The sequence continues at coordinate 51,298,019 of NC_135953.1, forward strand.
TGTTTTTTTTCACTTTACCTTGGGACTTTTTTTTAAATGCCAAACGAATCATGTAAATGCAAGTGCTTAAAGGTATATTTTTCCAGAATAATATCAAAATCCTCCATTGGGAACATTTTTCCACCATGGAAAAAGAGGCTATACGATATTTTTGTGGACTGTTTTAGAATTACTGAACAAGATTGTTTTTCTGTTGTGATCAGTTTCCACAAATATTCACAATAATGCAATATAATTAAGATTTCAACAAGACTCTGTCACGTTATAAATACGAATGTACAATCACTAATATAAAATATGTTAATCAATGCTTTACCCAGAAAGCTAGTAAAATGAATATTCCAAATACATTCCAACCATAATTTTATGCTTTAATAAAATAGTTTATTTCTTGAAAACAATTTAAAAAAAGAAGAAATCCTTCAAAGTATGCCATTTTGTTTGGGTAAAAAAATGCATCCCCATGAATACACAGGTCAAATAAGAATTTTTAACAGCTGAATTTAACTTTTCCTGTTTTCAGTAAACATGAAAATTGGAAATTGTAACTCAAGAAATTGTAACCCGAGTTTCCTAATAGTTTTTTTAATTTGATACAATTAAGCTGACAAATTAAATAAATTTACTTCCTAAAAGAAAATGCCTATTTTTTGGGTATAACAGTCAGCTTTCTTTAAAAATTAGCAATGATTAGTTATGCAGATCACTGGTTTAGAGACACAGCATGGAAGTGAGCCCTTTGAATACACATCGATCACCCATTCATACCATTTTTATGTTATCCCACTTTTGCATGCACTCCCTGCAAATTCTGGGCAATTTACAGAGGCCAACTAACCTACAAACCTGCATGTCTTTGGGATGTGGGAGGAAACCAGAGCTACCAGAGGAAACAGATGCGGTCACGGGGAAAATGTGCAAACTCCACACAGACAGGACACAGACTGAGGCAGGAGCAAACTCTGATATCTGGTGCTGTGAGGGAGTAGTTCTACCAGCTGTGCCAGTGTGCCACAGAGACTAGTGCCAATGCCCCCTTTGTTTGTGATATATTTTGGCGACTTGCATGTGAATGTAGGAAGACTGGAGGGTGGCACGTGTCTCACGAATCTGACTGAGTTTTTTTGAAAATGTAATCAAAAAGGTTAATGAGGGTAGAGCAGTAGATATTAACTAGATAGATATTATCTGTATGGATTTCAGCGAGGCATTTGACAAGTTTCCGCAAGTTGCTCTGGAAGGTTAGATCGCATGGGATCCAGGGAGAGCTAGCTAACTGCATAGAAAATTGGCTTCTTGGAAGGAAGCAGAGGGTAATGGTGGAAGGATATTTTTTGGACTGGAGGAATGTGACTAGTGGTGTGCCTCAATGTCAGCAAGACAAAGGATTTAGTTAATAACTTCAGGATGGGTGGTGGATTGCTTACCCCAATCAGCATCAATGGTGCTGAGGTGAAAATGGTTGAGAGCTTCAAGTTCCTAGACTTAATTATCACCAACAATCTGTCCTGGCCCAAACACATCGGAATGATAGCCAAAAAAGCACAACAATGCCTCTACTTCCTCAGGAGACCAAAGAAGTTTGGCATGTCTCAACAACTCCTCTAAACATTTACAGATGTACTCTGGAAAGCATACTATCAGGTTGCATCACTGTTTCTCGAACAACTCTGCCCTAGTCCACAAGAAAATATAGAGAGTTGTGGAAGTAACCCAATCACACAGACCAGACTCCCCATCATTGACTCCATCTCCACTTTATGCTGCCTGAGGAAAACAGCCAACATAATCAAGGACCATTTTCACCACAGTCATTCCCGCCTCTGCCCTCTTTCGTAAGGCTGAAGATTCAAAAGTTTGAAAGTACCTACCACCAGACTCAGGAACAGTATTTTTTCCCCTCTGTTATCAGACTTCTGAATAGTCCCCCCACAAGCTAGCATGCAGTTCCGATCTTCCAACCTACCTCATTCTGGACATTGAACATTTTCTCTGGAATTGTAATGCTACAATGCTGTAAAGTATATTATTCACTCTGGTATTATGCTCTTTGCTCTACCTGTTCTGCTTGTGTATGGCTTGATTCTAATCATGTATGGTATGATCTGGTTTAATTGGATTACACGCAAAGAAAAGCTTTAGACTGCACCTTGATACATGTGACAATAATAAACCAATCCATCAGTAAAGCGTCATTAGCAATTGGGGGTGATCAAAGTATTGCTAAGTTACTATTGGAAATGATTAGTTGCAAGCAAGTACTACAATGCCCTCTGAAGTACATTTGCTTGTATCCAACACGTGCAAAATAGAATATTCATAAAATAAATATAAAATCGATAACGAAAAGCAACAATATCTACTTGAAAGAATTCAAGGGAATTAATAATTCAAGGGAAGATTAGAATCAGAAAGTTGACGATAATCTTTATTTTTGTTGCTGAAAAGGGCTGCCAATGATTCTAATTATGAAATCAAACAACTTGACCCAAGGGAATTCAAGGGTGTCCTATCACACTGAAATGGAGTGAGAGCCACAGAGCAAACTTAATATCAGTGAGTTCCTGGCAGGCTGTACTCCTGGAATATTCCAGGGCTGGGCTTAGCACATTATGAATGAAAACTGCAATTGTAATGGGACCAAGGAAGAACAGTGGACCTAAGCTGGAGAGAGTGCTCGGAAGATTTACGGGATTTTGCCATGACATGAGGACCTGACTTGTAGTGAGAGGTAGGGCAGGCTAGGGCTATATGCCTTGGAGCACAGGAGGATGAGGAGTGAACTTATAGAGGTGTATAAGATCAGAAGGGGAATACACGGGTGAATGCACAGAGACGGGTGAATGCCAAGTGCAGGAGAATCAAGAACCAGAGGACGTGGATTTAAAATGAGAGAGTAAAAATTTAATATGAACTTGAGGAGCAACTTTTTCACTGAGGGTAGTGGGTATTTTGAACAAGCTGCCAGAAGAGGTAGTCGAGGCAGAAACTATAACAACATGTAAAAGTTATTTGGGCAGGTACATGGATAGGAAAGGTTTAGAGGGATACTAGACCAAGTGGACCCATTGGGCCCAAACCTCCTGCATTGGTGCAGCACCCTCTCCTCCCCCACTCCCGCTTTGGCTCTCCCCCCTCCCCCCCACCCTCCTCTACACCCCTCCTGCCCACCTACCCTACCCTACCCCCTCCTGCCCTCCCCTCCCTCTCTCCCCCTCTTCCCCCCCTCCACCCTCCCTTCCCCCCACTCCATCCCCCTCAACCCCCCTTATCCTCCCTCCTCCCCCTCCCTCCCCCCCTCCATCCCCCTCAACCCCCCTCCTCCCCCCTCCCTCCCTAGGAGATAGATTTAAACTTTAAAATGTGAATAACTTAAAAAATATAACACCGATTTCAATGAAACTTCTTCCATTAGCACCAAAGGGATGATGGTGAGTAAAGTGGGCCTAAAATTGTTGCGCTATCGTGTACCATTTTGGCTGTAGTTCAAGAACAAACAAACAAGAGTTTTAGTATATAGATTGGCCATACACAGGCAGGTGGGTCAAGTGCAGATGGGGAACTTTGGTCTGCCTGTTTACATGCTGTATGACTCCATGAGCTTTAAAGCACAAGTACTGAGTACTTTGAAAAGATGGTGAATGAAAACGGAGCAAAGTTTTTAAAAGCCTTTATAAATCTGTAAATAGTTTCTAGAAATTGAATCTCTCTTTCCCATGTGCCTTGGGTAAAGATCTATTTAGGTTATTATTGCTGAATGGGTACGATAATACCAGCCACCCTGAATCATGAATCCCAATATTGGAAAAGTTGCAATAACATAGCATCCATTTATATCTCGGTAATAATAGTGGCAGGCAAAGTAAATGTAGAGAAAATAAAAACTGATCTAGAAGACTAGAGAGCAACATCAGTGGAGGGACTGGCAGTCAAGCAGACAATACCACAAGGACACAGGAATAGATATGAAGGAAATAGTAAGCTAATATGTTCACATGCACAAGATGTTGCCTGTCGGGGAGAAAAGATGAGGTACGTGGGTAAACTAGCCAATAATATAAAGGAGGATAGCAAAAGTTTTTTTAGGTACGTGAAGAGGAAAAAAATAGTCAAGGCAAATGTGGGTCCCTTGAAGACAGAAACAGGGGAATTTATTATGGGGAACAAAGAAATGGCAAACGAGTTAAACCGTTACTTTGGATCTGTCTTCACTGAGGAAGATACACACAATCTCCCAAATGTTCTAGGGGCCGGAGAACCTAGGGTGATGGAGGAACTGAAGGAAATCCACATTAGGCAGGAAATGGTTTTGGGTAGACTGATGGGACTGAAGGCTGATAAATCCCCAGGGCCTGATGGTCTGCATCCCAGGGTACTTAAGGAGGTGGCTCTAGAAATAGTGGAAGCATTGGAGATCATTTTTCAATGTTCTATAGATTCAGGATCAGTTCCTGTGGATTGGAGGATAGCAAATGTTATCCCACTTTTTAAGAAAGGAGGGAGAGAGAAAACGGGTAATTATAGACCAGTTAGTCTGACATCAGTGGTGGGGAAGATGCTGGAGTCAATTATAAAAGACGAAATTGCTGAGCATTTGGATAGCAGTAACGGGATCATTCCGAGTCAGCATGGATTTACGAAGGGGAAATCATGCTTGACAAATCTACTGGAATTTTTTGAGGATGTAACTAGGAAAATTGACAGGAGAGAGTCAGTGGATGTGGTGTGCCTCGACTTTCAGAAAGCCTTCGACAAGGTCCCACATAGGAGATTAGTGGGCAAAATTAGGGCACATGGTATTGGGGGTAGGGTACTGACATGGATAGAAAATTGGTTGACAGACAGAAAGCAAAGAGTGGGGATAAATGGGGCCCTTTCGGAATGGCAGGCAGTGACCAGTGGGGTACCGCAAGGTTCGGTGCTGGGACCCCAGCTATTTACAATATACATTAATGACTTAGACGAAGGGATTAAAAGTACCATTAGCAAATTTGCAGATGATACTAAGCTGGGGGGTAGTGTGAATTGTGAGGAAGATGCAATAAGGCTGCAGGGTGACTTGGACAGGTTGTGTGAGTGGGCAGAGACATGGCAGATGCAGTTTAATGTAGATAAGTGTGAGGTTATTCACTTTGGAAGTAAGAATAGAAAGGCAGATTATTATCTGAATGGTGTCAAGTTAGGAGGAGGGGGAGTTCAACGAGATCTGGGTGTCCTAGTGCATCAGTCAATGAAAGGAAGCATGCAGGTACAGCAGGCAGTGAAGAAAGCCAATGGAATGTTGGCCTTCGTAAGAAGAGGAGTTGAGTATAGGAGCAAATAGGTCCTTCTACAGTTGTACCGGGCCCTGGTGAGACCGCACCTGGAGTACTGTGTGCAGTTTTGGTCTCCAAATTTGAGGAAGGATATTCTTGCTATGGAGGGCGTGCAGCGTAGGTTCACTAGGTTAATTCCCGGAATGGCGGGACTGTCGTATGTTGAAAGGCTGGAGCGATTGGGCTTGTATACACTGGAATTTAGAAGGATGAGGGGGGATCTTATTGAAACATATAAGATAATTAGGGGATTGGACACATTAGAGGCAGGAAACATGTTCCCAATGTTGGGGGAGTCCAGACCAAGGGGCCACAGTGTAAGAATAAGGGGTAGGCCATTTAGAACGGAGATGAGGAAGAACTTTTTCAGTCAGAGAGTGGTGAAGGTGTGGAATTCTCTGCCTCAGAAGGCAGTGGAGGCCAGTTCGTTGGATGCTTTCAAGAGAGAGCTGGATAGAGCTCTTAAGGATAGCGGAGTGAGGGGGTATGGGGAGAAGGCAGGAACGGGGTACTGATTGAGAGTGATCAGCCATGATCGCATTGAATGGCGGTGCTGGCTCGAAGGGCTGAACGGCCTACTCCTGCACCTATTGTCTATTGTCTATTGTCTATTGTCTGTCAACCTGTTCAACATTTACAGCAGGGCAATGTAAAGCTCTCACATCGTCTGATAAATCTTCATCACTTATAACACAAGCATCAATAGTGCACTCATTAAAACCAGGATTTACAATGAATCAGTGGACACTGCTTTCTTTGGACAGAAAATGCTGACGTTTATATATTGTCTTGTATGTATTTGACCAAGAAACTACACTTTCTTGTAAGGTCAACGCATAACTGTTGGTAGAAGTGTCATTTAAACAAATATCATTCTGTTTGTGTGCAAGGAATTAAAGAAAATAATAATCTCCTCCTTGCTATACATGCTATAATTTAGTTTTTGTCTTCTATAAAGTTAAAAAATGTTAAGACGAGAGAGTAAATGCGTAAGATGTACAGACGATTGGAAATAAAGTGAGGCTTGAGAGACACAATCTGAGAAAGTGAAAATATGACTAGGAAGTGAGTAGGAGAATGTATAAATGAGAAAAGAGATTTCAGAGAGGGAAAGAAAGCTGGTGTGGAGTGGGGAAAAAAAGTGAGAGGGCATGTGAGGGAGGCAATTTCAGCCAATTTCTTATCTTGTGTTACTTTGTTTTTTTTTTAAATAGCCAGACTCCTTCATCTATTCTCCAAGGTTATTTAAAACTCTGCCTCACTTTTTCTCATTCCTGCCAAGCCTTGTTCACCGACAGCTCCTGTGCTTGTGGACTGAGCAAAAGCTTAACCTGAAGCCAGGCTTGGTCCACAAAAGCCTTCGTTTTGATTTCCGAACCCCCTGTAGCTTTGCCCTTCCTTACCTTCACCAACTGCTCCAGTTCTGGACCCTTCCAAAATACCTGTGCTCATCCAAGTTTGGTTGCCGGATTACTATGGAGAGTCATTGAGACCCACAACACAGAAATGGACAAACTGTCCCTTCATCCCATTGAGTCTGCAATGACCATCAACTGCCCCTTTACACATTTATTTTTTATTTTCTCCACATTTTCATCAACTCCCCCTAAATTATACCAATGGAGCAATTTACAGTGGCCAATTCACCTAACTCTTAAATCATCCTCAAATTTAAACTGCTGCATAACTATCAGCCATGCCATTAACTGCTCAGGTCCTGAACTCTCTGCCTCTCTTTCCTTCTTCCAGATCCATTGGAAAATCTACTTCTTTGACCTGACATTCGGTGATCCACCTTAACATTTCCACATGTGGCTCAATGTCAACATTTGTTTGTTCACCTGTGAAGCATGGTGGGATGTCTTACTATGTTGAAAGTGCTATTTAAATTCAAATAGTTGATGAATTTGGAGTTACTGACAAAGTAAATTTAATGGCTGTGTCTAGTTGCCCTGGAGAAGTGGTGCGAGGCCAACATTTTAAGTCACTGCAATAGCATAAGGAGGGCTATGAGTTGGCTCAATACAGTCTGGCCACAGTTAACTCTTCCTCTATTGCTTCACACCAACTCACCAGCATTTGTTTGATCCATCGGAGCAGAAAAAAGGTATGCTAAGGAAATTAGCATTTCTTACAGGTTTATTTACTTAGTGCCAAGTAAATGCAGCGATTACAGTATAGAATGTATACCCTGCTATCGATTTATATTTGGAGAGTTGACAATTAAATGCCAGATGGAAATTTATATAACGTTCTTCAATTTCTCATGTTTACACAATTACCTTTCCTATTGCACAATCACAGTGACATAAATAGTTATCTTCGGCACTGTGTTGAAACCTTTTACTGCTCACGAGAATCATAACACTATTTCCCTCTAAGGCTTTTCCATTGTTTGTTCAAGTAGTTACTGACTTCTGTTGTGTACCTGTTCCATTAAATTCAACTCTCTACAATTTTTTTCTTTCGTAATTTTTTATTGAATTGTTCTTGAATTGCTGATTTTTTTTTAAACAGTTGAAATGTAGATTGTTATAAGCTGGTAAGGGAATTGCTACCCTTATCTCAGAAGAAAGTCCGTGTCTTTACTCTTTTCTCTCTGCCACTGACAAAAGAGTAATGGGCCAGGATTTCCTTTCACAATTGTTTGAGGACAACCTCAATGCTAACATCAAACAGTCTTCACAACAGTCTTTTGGGCGGCACGGTGCCGCAGCAGTAGAGTTGCTGCCTTACAGTTCTTGCAGCACCGGAGACCCAAGTTCAATTATGACTACGGGTGCTGTCTGTACGGAGATTGTACATTCTCCCCTTGACCTGCGTGGGTTTTCTCCAAGATCTTCAGTTTTCTCCCACACTCCAAAAACATACAGGTTTGTAGGTTATTTGGCTTGGTAAATGTAAAAATTGTCCCGATGTGTGTGTAGGATAGTGTTAATGTGCGGGGATCACTGGTCAGCGTGGACCCAGTGGGCCGAAGGGCCTGTTTCTGCACTGTATCTCTAAATTAAAATAAAGTAAACTAAACCACTAGAGGGAGGTATTTGAATAGGAAGGAACTGCAGATGCTGGTTTAAACCAAAGATCGACATAAAAAGCTAGAGTAACTCAGCGGGACAGGCAGCATCTCTGGAGTGAATGGGTGACTTTTCTGGTCGAGACCCTTCTTCAGACTAGTTGTATTTGCATCTTCACTGCGTGGGTGTTGCAGAAAACAGCTGATCCAATGGCTTGAAATTTGATCAGAGAACCCTTTATATCAGTGTTATAGAATAGAAAATGCTCTTTCGCTGGAAGGAAATGGGATACTCTCCTCCCTGTCACGGGTGTTCATCAAGTTACACTCTCTATGTTGCAGGGGATATTGTTATTCTAAAGAATGACTGTTGCTTTGTGAATCACCATGACCTCTGACCTGGAATCACTTGGTTTCTTTCACTTCACTGATGTGATTATGGAAAGGAAATCCTTTTCCTCAGGCAACGCTGCTTTTGAATGTCCTTGGAGCGGATACATGAGCAGCATGTTCTTTGATCCATCAGATAGCAGCTGTATACCTCTCCTTTTCAGGTGCTGGCCAGCTCTCAGGCCAGCCGCTTACAGAACAGTGAATGCCATTTTGCACTGTAGGGAAGTATAGCTTATAAGTTTCAGTGCTTTAATTAGCAACAGAGTGACATATTTATCATTCCATTATGCATTCTGTGAAAAATCATACGGTTGTGGCCTTGGTGCACATTGCAGAAGTGTTCAATTAACCGGGAAGGACAGTTTCAGGTCATGGTAAACCATCAGATTGCTCTGAGGCAAAAGAAAATCTCAGCTGATTAAAATTCTTTATCTCTGTGTCACAGTTTATAATACATTCTATTGGAGTCAAACACCATTCGCATTGGAGGGACAATGCAGAAAGAATTGTCTTTAATATTCCCCAAAGCATACTGCACTAAATAAAGGGTCCTGACCCAAAATGTCACCAATCCATGTTCTCCAGTAATATTGCCTCACCTGCTGAATTACTCAAGCATTTTCGTTGTGTGTTTTTATTTTGCATTAAACTTTGCACTTGCTGTCTATTCCTATCTTAATGCTATTCAATATCTTTTTTTCTGATAAACATGTGCCAACTTTGTTTACAAATTCTAGCATCTTGCTCCTGATGTAGAATGCTGACGTGCAATGATGGCATGTGATGGGAACTGGTTGAACATTGAAAGTAAGTTGATGAAGCAATAGGTTAAATGTTTTTCCTTTCAGAAAATGGCAATGGTTATACCGACGTAATGGCCAGAATTTGTTGGGAAATTCTGGCAGTTCTCTTGTAGTGGTCAGGAAGTCGGAAGCTAGCTGTGGAGGCTCGGCCAGCAGTTTCCCAATTGAACTCTGATGTTGAACTTTCTGCAACTCTGCAGCAGAGGGTAGGGAAACATGCCATGTGAATCTACGTGAGGCACGACTTCATGCAGGAACAATGAGTCCATTCATTCTGATGCAGAGGAGTGGCTGCAATAGGGAAAGTAACTTTAGAAAACACGGGTTAGACCGCACTTAGAGCATTATGTGCAGTTCTGGTTACCACACTATACGAAGGATGAGGGGAAGGATTCCCCTCCACACCTGGTTCTATCTAACACCAAACAGCTCATCTCCCACTCCCCCACCCAGCCACCACTCTTCTATATACTGGCCATCTTTCCTCTTCCCCCCATCACCACCCCACCCCCCACAGTCCTGATGCAGTCGCGACCCGAAACATGTCCACATCCATTTTGCCTCCACAAATGCTGTCTGGCACACTGAGTTCTTCCAGCTGTTTATTTTTTGCATAGAAAGAATATAGCCATACTGGAGAGAATGAAGAGGATGTTGATCACAAAATGTTGGAGTAACTCAGCGGGACAGGCAGCATCTCTGGAGAGAAAGAATGGGTGCTGATTCAGGTCGAGACCTTTCCTCAGACTCAAGTCACCCATTCTTTCTCTCCAGAGATGCTGCCTGTCCCGCTGAGTTACTCCAGCATTTTGTGATGTAAAGTATGTAATGTTCCAGTATGTAAATGCTTTAATGAATTTTATGTTTTAAATTTTGTTTTAAAAAAGTTGCTTGTGTAATTCCATTTAGAAATTGCTGTTCAATATTTCTGAATGTCAAGGGCATCAGAGGCACTCATAGTATTTGATAAGTTTGACTGCTCACTCAGTCCAGTGGCATGTTTCAACTGGCTATCAACATCCTTTGAAGCCGTGTTGTGAGCAAGACTTGTTCTGGTTCATCAACAAAATAGCATTAAGTCAGGTAGGAGGAGCCTGCTATGTCTTGTCACTAAGGATTAGGACGGCACCTGTATGCCAATCAACAATAGGAGATCCTCCAGTGTCTGTATGTAGTATGCATGTCATAGGTTAACAAACGTACTGTCTTTAAGGTATTTACCCACATTATTCACTCCAATTAGAATATATTAGCAGTAAAGTATATCCCGTTGTCATAATGCAGAAAAGCACTTAACATTAAGCACTGTCTTCCACTTTATGCATTTTAAAATGCACCTTTGAAAATAGAAATTATTAAAATAGATGTTAGAATAATTAAATTTCTAAAATAAAAAAGTGTTTCCAGCACTGAAATAGTAAATGAACTTCAATGATTCGAGTTCTGGAAACTATTTATTGGACATGAAGTGCAGTCTTATGGCTTAATGCCTCATTTTAATCTTTATTTTTAATCATGCTACCAGCTCTTACATCATTTCTGCATTATGCAATTAGAAAGGAATTTAAGAGATTTCATAAATTGAGCACAATTAACTACTTACAGCTCTTAACATCATTAACCCCAAGATGTCAAGGAAAGATACAATGATATCAATCAGTTACTGAAGTCCTATTCTGTAATACCCCAAGCTGTAATTCTATTACTTTTCAAAATAGATTTATATTTTAAAATTATTATCACAAAGATGTGTAATTCTTCCACTTTAGCTGACATCAAAGAGAGTGCAAGCATTCCAAGAGAACTAATAGCAATGGCAACACATAGAGATTCTTAATGTTAAAACAGTAAAGCACTTGGATCAAATCACACCTTGAGGACTTTGAGTTTTTGCCAGAATTTTCTGTCCATTACTTTTTTAGAACTACTAGCTGGTAACCCTACAAGCAGAAAAAAATCTTAAAGATTTGCATGCGAGAATCATTAAAGTGTTGCAAGGAAGCTTCAGTCTGACTGCTAGACTCAGAAAATAAATTATGAAGGAATAAAATGGGTCCTTTAGAATTGTAAAGCCCAATTTATGTGGAGACATGAAAAGGTATGTAAGATACATTTTGATAAGATAAATCCAAAACATTACTTCAAAGGAAAACCAAAGAAATGTAACAAGGAGAAATAGGCAAAAGACACTCTATTCATGCAATGAAGCAGAATATCAATGATCAATTAACATTCCTGCCAGCTATCAATGTAGGCAGAGTTCCGTGAATTTCATCACTGTTATCTTTAATGTACCAGCACATCCTTTAGCCACCTGAGAAAAAAAGTGCTTGTAGATCAAAATTACCCAAGTTCTAGATCTACAGAACAGCAGTGATCCCAGTCCTCCTGAATCCCAGTAAATCTGTGGAATTTTCTGCCACAGAAGGCAGTGGAGGCCAATTCACTGGGTGTTTTCAAGAGATAAATATACCTCTTAGGGCTAACGAAATCAAGGGATGTTCAAGCGATCAAGGGAAAAAACCAAGAACGGGGTACTGATTTTGGAAGATCAGCCATGATCATATTGAATGGTGGGGCTGGCTGGAAGGGCCCAATGGCCTACTCTTGCACCTATTTTCTATCTTTCTACAATGCTTCTGAAACGTGGACTATTGTTAACAGGCACTTTAAAAAAAGAGTGACACCTTCAATGCTATCCCTTCTAAATTCTTACATGAATTGGCTGTAAGTGTAAACCAATATTAGCATAATCTCCTAGGGCACCATCCCCATCTTTAAGGACTGATGAAGTACACTCAATTTGTTCTGATGAACAGGCCAGATGATTTGCAAAGCCGATATCAGACTCTCAACACAGACATCTTATTCAATGCACAGCAAGAGATTACCAGCTAAGCAGAGGAAATTATTATAGGATGTTCTCCAGAAGAAGAGTGTAGAAGTTTGGATGGTACATTTATACAAGGCACTGTTGAAGTTGCATTTTGAGTATTTGGAGTATTGATCACCCTGCCATAGGAAGGATGTCATCCAGCTTAGATGTCATTCATGCTTTGAACTATCACCATCATCCTGTTTCCCAGATCCCCCTTTGACCACTAACAACCTATTTTAATTAACTTTAGCAAGTTCCTGACTAATACCATCAAAGTTGGCCTTGCACCAATTCAGAACTTTAACCTGTGGACCAGCCCTGCCCTTATCTAGATCTGTTTTAAAGAAAATAGAACTGTGGTTGCTGGCTGATAGTTCAGTAAGTCTTTGTCATCATCCTCAGATAGTTGTCAAAAGGCTGGGCAGTATTTATGACAGGGCTTGGGTTGTCCTATATTTAATTGGAGGAAATTACTGCTCATCCTCCAATGTATATGAAACAAGCAGTTCGTTACTTTGGGGACAGTGGAGGGGGTGCTGTGAAATGTGGTGATGATGTGGAGCTGGATGCTGTCAGCACAGATACAGAGCCTGTGATTTCAGATATCACTGAAGGGCAGCAAATGGATGAGAAGCAGAAGGAATTGAGATTAAATAACAGTGGAATACAGCTCAGATTGGGTGTCACCAACTGACATTAATGATTTCATAAATGTCCAAGTCATAGGAGCAGAATTAGGCCATTCAGCCCATGGAGTGTACTCCGCCATTCAATCATTTATTCTGAGGCTATGTCTTCTGGTCCTAGACTCCCCCTAATGGAATCCTCCTCTCTGCTTCCACTCTATCCATGCCTTTCACTATTCAGTAAGTTTCAATGAGGTCTCCCTTTCATCCTTCTAAACTCCAGGCCTTGTGCCATCAAACTCACATCATACGTTAACCCAATCATTCCTGGGATAATTTCATTTGGAAGTGAGCAGTCATTCCATTCACCAATTGCCTCAATTTCATAACCCATGCTGCCCTGTACCACCACAGTTGCTTGCATCCACTGCTTTATATCTGCTTTGTTTTTATATGGACTATAAAGGTCCAACCTGCAAAACAACCATCTTTTTCATATAACCTGATGACAACTTCCAGTAGGAAGCCAACGATTATTTTGGGGCTACGATCACCTCACAATATAGTTCTGATGCTAGTGGAACATTCCAGAATTGGCTCGGAAACCATTAGTTAATTATGCAATAGCTTCAATTGGATAGCTGTGGATTGGCACTTTAACTTGAGTTCATGAAGTGACTTATTTAGGCCCTTTATCAACCACAAAACGTTAATGACTGAAATAACCTAAAACTCAGAACATTAAAAAAAAATTGGTTAGGTCAAAACACTAAATGCAGCTGGTTGCTGAAGTAGAAAGAAAATACTTTTGTTATTCATTCACAAGATGTGGGTGCATTATCGAGGTTAGCTTGTTTGCCCTTGAGGCATTTGCTTGGCTATTTCAGAGGGCAGTTAACATGCAGCCACATTGCTGTAAGTTTAGAGTACATACAGGCCTGCCTCAGATTTCATTTTCTAAAGGAGATTAATGAAGCAGATGGGTTCATACAACAATCCATTAGCTTTATAATCACCATTACAGTTAACATTATTATCATTCCAGATTTTAATTAGTTAATTCACTGACTAACTGAGTGTAATTTTTCCAATGTGGTGAGATTTCAAATCATTACAAAATATCGTTGGTTCAGTATGCATATATTAATCAATTAAAACTATCACTTTGCTAACTTAAATCAAGCTTACTTTTTACAAAATAACTTTCTTGGTCTCAGGTAGTCCTAAAAAAACATTTTTACTTCATAGCTAAATGATTGTAGTTAGGATGCCAGCAAGTTGAGCTTTAAGAAATTAAAATTTTCCATATCTTTTTCTATATTTCATATTCTGAAACCCATACACTATATATTTTCATATAATTATGATTTATACAGAGATCAAGACCATTTGAACCACTGTATCCATGCCAGACAAAAATGTAAATATTGAGGTGACTCCCAATTCTCAGTTCTTGGTTCATAGCCTTGTAGTTTCTGGGTCTTCAATTGCCCATGCACATGTCTTTAAAATATGATGAGGATTTGTGTCACCACCGTCCTCTCAGACAGTGAGTTCCATACACCCATTTAACCTTCTCGTTACTGACCTAAAAACCATCTAGTTATTGATCTCTCAGTCAAAAATAAGTCCTCCATGTTCAACCTGGCCAATTTGACACTTCTCAATTAAATTTAGTTTAGTTTGGTTCAGAGATATAGCATAAATAAGGCCCCTTGGCCTTCCGAACCAACAATTACGGGTATACTAGTTCTATCCTACACACCAGGGATAATTTTACAGAAGCCAATTAATCTACAAACCTGCGCGACTTTGGAATGTGGGAGAAAACTGGAGCACCCGGAGAAAACACATGCGATCACAGGCAGAACATGCAAACTCCATAGTCAGGAAGGAACAGTGTTGCAGTGCCAAATTTTTAGGTGCCAGAGCTATCATTGGTGCCGGAGCAGTCACTGTTAAATTCCCTACTAGTTAAAATTCCCCGCTGTTTATTTTGGCTTTTTTTTTTACAGAGGTGCCGGAGCGGCGCTCCGGTGAGCTTCGGCAGCACTGTACCCCTGGGAAGGAATCCGGGTCTCCAGCACTGCAAGGCAGCATCTCCACTGCCGCGCCACGGTGCCGTCCACTTAGACACTGTATTGTATGGAAAGCAACCTCAGTCTACTTAATCTCCCAACTATAGCCCAACTAATATTTTTGAGCATTCAAATTTCAGATGTCACGTTTCGTAACAATCTTATGTGTGATTCACATTAAAATAGTTTTATCACAACAAGCAAAGCGTGTGTTGAATGAACATCTGCTAGATCCTATGAATGGCATAATAGAGCAAGTGACAATGGTAGAGGCAATGCAATATAACTTACACTATGTCAATAATACACAAAATGCTGATCTAAGGCATCTGCTGCTCCTCGCACAAATGGCCAGACCATTACATTCAATACTTTCATTACTGCCAGCTGCAGAAGGTAATTGCTAATAGTTTATTGATCCAAGAGTTTGGGAGTACATGTCGGCACTTTTGGCAGACCTATTGAAAAGATGTCTGTTCTTACAATGCAGTTTTGAATAATTTATCAAAGGTGGTGTTTATTAAATTTTTCAAAACTCTGTCACCATAGCATCCAATATAAATTGATCACTAAATAAGTGAAAGCACTTCAAATTGGACATAAATTTAAATTTATTTAAATAAAGAGAAAACTAAACCATATGCAGTGAAAAAGTCCACAATTTTGAAACAATCTAAAAACTACGTGCTTTCTTGCGGCCATTTTCACATCCATTTAGGATGTCACATGACACTTTATCAGAATGATGTACTTCCAAAGTGTAGTTGCAGAAGTAATGCCATTGTTGACCCATTTTACATGAATTGGCTTTAACAAAAAAGTTATTTTTAACATTATTTTGTTAACATTAAGGGACCAGATCTTCTGTGATATGCTTTTACTGCAAATATTTAGCAGATCTGGCAGTGTCTGTGTAGCAAGCAGCAATTTTTCATTCACTCTGGGAAATACTGTTGTTTTGAACTGTAATTCAGTCAGTGAAGGTAGCCAGTGAAAGGGCAGGGGAGGAATGGAAAACTGAATGGCAGGGTGGCAAAAGAGGCACTTAAAAAAACTAGAATGCATATAAATCCAAACTTCATTTAAGAATAGGATGCAATTAGTTGGAAGTATTCAGCATTTGATTTAATTTCAGGTCTAGTCATTTAGTGAGATTCACCCACATTTGTTAAGTTTCAGGTTAATTCTGCAAACAGCCTACTTGTTTATAATCAACCCGGGGAATTCAGCGTTCTTTATTTATTTTCTGTGATAAATCAGTTAGAATAAATCTGAAATATATGACAAATAAAAAGGTTTGGATATCTACAAATAGTCAAAGTGATTCCATACAAGCTGCTGAAACTCAACACACATTGGCAGTACCTGTGTCAGCAGTGAATAATTCTGAGACACATTAAAGAATGGAAGGTTCTGATTTGAAAGTTGTCATCAAATTATTGCTGCTACTGTCTAGTAAAATATACATACCCTTCATCTGAGTACTCTAAAGCTGAAAGTATTTATTATTTCTGACATTTTTCACTCACACCTCCACAACCTGAGAAAGGGACTCAGAATGAAGACTGTCTCTAACAAGAGCAATATGCTGATCATACACATTGCTATCGTGGGATACAGATGTCCAGTAACTTAATGTCATTAAAACAAAATGCTTAGAATTTGGATTGATTTTATTTAAGTAGGCTAAAATGTTGTCATGCTGTCATTATTCCTATTATAAAAGCAGTATGTTTCCTGAAAGGAGCTGCAGTGAGGATATTGCCTTGCTGTGCACAGGGAAGGTCATCAAACCTTCAAGGGCCCATCCCCATAATATCCACAGATCAGCTGGACCATGGATGCAAAGGGAAATGCAAGGGATGGGAGCATTGAAATCATTCGTGTAATAGACTATCTGACAACTGATGCATCTACGCCAAGAGTGGTCTGGTGCAGGATGATCATTGAAGTGGCGATCTCAAGCATGCCTCACTGCTATACATAAAATTAAACACTGCTGATAAAGGATCTGGAAAAATGATTATGGAGTAATTGAACTAATTTACAATGTATCAATCAGGTGTTGTGATCACAGTAGTAACATTAGAATAGAGATCTTCTAATTTGCAGTTTGCCGAGCTGGTGCTCTTTTTTTGTGCGTAACTGGTCATGAGGCAGTCACTTTCCTGGCACTGGATGTCCAATGGCATCTCAGATGTGATGTTGATGTTGGAATGTTACTATGTACATCTCTAATACCACAAAGCAGCCAGGCATGCCTGGCATGTTCTGATTTTACAAAGATTTTTATTTCACCCAGAAACCCAACACACTCTGGTTAATATACTTTTAGGTCACAAAGCACCAGAAAAATTAATACTGTTCAATTCAATTAAGGCATGATTGTGATTTGAAACTATTCTTAAAATACATGTAAAAAGCCAATCGTACCAAAACCCAGTAGAGATTGAAAACCAAGTAATTATACAACACATCACAGGCTCAAAACATATTTCTACTCCCTAGCGTTTGAGGCTCATTGAGGAGGCGCTGTGAACTGTTTGCGTGCTACTGTATGTTTTCATTATTTTTCTATTGGAACCTAATCAAATGTACAGCACTTTGGTCAACGTGGGTTGTTTTTAAATGTGCTATACAAATAAAATTGACTTGACTTGACTTGACTTCCATATATAGCAGCACAAGGAACAATATCCAAAAAATATTGAACTGTCAGAAGAGGTAGTTGTAGCAGGTACTAACGTAACGTTTAAGAATCATTTAGACAGGTACATGGATAGACATGAAATGCTGGAGTAACTCAGCGAGAGTTTTGAGTACTCCAGCATTTTGTGTCTATCCATGTATGGAGGGAACGGTCTCTGCGGAAAGCAGGAAGGGGTGGAGATGGGAAGATGTGTCCAGTAGTGGGATCCCGTTGGAGGTGGCAAATGTGTTGGAGGATTATATGCTGTATGTGACGGCTGATGGGATGGAAGGTTAGGCCAGGGGGGACTCTGTCCTTGGTGCGAATGGGGGAGGGGGAACAAGAGCGGAGCTGTGGGATATCAAGGAGAACCTCGTGAGAGCCTCGTCTATAATGGAATATATGGATACATGCATCGGATAGTTTTAGAGGGATATGGGCCAAATGTGGGCAGGTGGGACTCGTGTGGATGGGACACATTGGTCGGGGTGAGCAAGTTGGGCCTGTTTCCATGCTGTATGATGCTATGTTGAAAAAAGGTGCATTTTAGACTTGCCAATGAGGCTGGTGGCAATGGAGTTGATAAAATATAGGAAGATCCATGTGATACAGCAAAACTAAAACTAATATGGATTCAGAACCTTTTTTTCTGATTTGAATGCCGTATACACGGAGATAGAACATTGGCATGGCATTTCAATAAATTGTTACAAAAAGGTAGACACAAAAAGCTGCAGTAACTCAGCGGGATAGGCAGCATCTCTGGAGAGAAGGAATGGATGACGTTTTGGGTCAAGACCTTTCTTCAGACTCGACCTAAAAAGTCATCCATTCCTTCTCTCCAGAGATGCTGCCTGTCCCACTGAGTGACTCCAGCTTTTAGTGTCTATCTTCGGTTTAAACCAGCATCTGCAGTTCCTTCCTATACGTTACAAGAAGGTAGTTGGGCTCAACTTGCAGCAAATGTTTTGATATTAAATAAGCTCATAATGTCAAGAGTCAGACCAGTTTACAAATCAGACCAACTGTATTTGTATGAAAAAGACCCACGTTTTTGCCATTTTTTGGGATACGAATGGCACTGGAAATGCCAACATTTATTGGCCATTCCTAATTGTCCTTGTTAAGACGGTGCTGAAAATGGTAATGAGCCACCTTCTTGCATCACTCCAGATCTTCTAGTGACGACATTCTTGCAGTGTTCTTGAGTAATAAGCTTTAGCATTTACATGTAATGAGGGTGAAATAATTGCATTCTTTTAGGATTACATAGCCACAAATCACTCAAGCCAGCGATGTAGGTTAATAACCATAAAATGGGCAGAAAATATAATGGAATTTAGTTCTATATTTGCAGAGGAGACCAGAAATGATGACTGTTAGTATAAGATAGTCATTAACAAATCCTACAGGGAATTCATGAGAAACCTCTTTAACCAGAATGTGAAACTCTCTATGAGAAGTAATTGAGATAAATGGCATGGATCCATTTCGTTATCTCTATTTAAATTCCACATCAGCCATGATTTGAACCTACATATCTGATCATTACTTCAGACCTTTGAATTGTCAGTCCAGTAACATAACAATGACATTACCATATCCACAATTATTCATGAAGACCAACTAATGATGGAATTGAGAAAAGGCCAACATTTACAGGTAAGCACTCTCCCAATTTAGGGAAGACATTGAAAAACAAAATAGAATGACCTTTCACAATTAAAACCACTAATGTAAAAATTGCAACAATATCATCAGTGAAGCTGTCAGCACAATTCTGTCTCAAGACTGGATAAATGGTACCTTGTGGTAGACTGAGTAATGGGTCTACTCAAACTGCTAGAATCACAGCTTGTGGAAGCACCTCAACTGTGACAATACTGCAGATTCTGTGTTCAATGAATTTGATAACCTAACAATGAACGCATACATTATGTCAAACAAATTTACATCCAGTAAAATAATGTCAATGTAAATGTATTATATCTTCCAAATTTTCATTGCTTTGTTACAATTTTATATATCTTCTGCATATTAGCTTCCTGACTGCAATCAGAAAGGATAGGTGACAAATCATCCCCTATGATAATCCTCAACACTGGTGCTCTGAGAGGATGCGTTCTCAGCCCCCTTCTTTACTCCTTATATACCCACAACAGTGCAGCCAAATACAAATCCAACTCAATTAACAAATTCACTGACGACACCGCCGTATTGGGCCGGATATCAAATAATAATAAGACGGAGTACAGGAAGGAGATTGAGAATCTCATAACCTGGTGTCAAGACAACCCTTCTCTCAATGTCACCAAAAGACAGCGATCGACTTCAGGAAGCAAAGAGGTACACATACACTGGCAAACTGAAGAAGAGATGGTTGAAAGCTTCACATTCATAGGAGTAAATATCATCAGCAACTTGTCCTGGACTGGCCACATCAAAGCAAATACCAAGAAAGCACACCAATGCCTCTACTTCCTTAATGCTTAGGAGTTTCGGCATGTCCCCAACAACTCTCACCGACGTCTACAGATGCAAAATAGAAAGCATTCTATCGGGATGCATCACAGCAAGGTTTGGGAACAGCTCCATCTAAGACTGCAAGAAATTGCTGAGAATTGTGGACGCACACAAACCAACCTCCTTTCCACTGACTCCATCTCGACTTCATGCTGCCTCAGCCATGGCCACCAGCATAATCAACGAAGAGTCAAACCCCAGACACTCCCTTTTCTTCCCTCTCCCAACAAGTAAGAAGTGCACAATTGTAAAAACGCATACCTCCAGAAAGTTGGCATTGCGTTCTTGGTCTTCCATTTTCAACATTCATAGGTGAATATGGAAAGGATGTTTCCACTTGTGGGTGAGTCTAGGACGAGAGGTCATATCCTCAGAGGAACTTCTTTAGTCAGAGGGTAGTTATTCTGTGGAACTCATTGGCCAAGAGGGCTGTGCATGCCATGTCAGTGGATATTTTAAAGGCAGAGATAGACCAATTCTTGATTAGAATGGGTGTCAAGGGTTATGGGGAGAAGGCGGAAAAATTGAATTAGGAGGCAGAGATCAGCCATGATTGAATGGCAGAGTAGACTCGATCAGTCGAAAGGCCTAATTCCACTCCTATAACTTGTGAACTTGTACATATTCCTCTGTACTTTAAAAAGGACACTAGCTCAGGCTGACTAATGCAGTGCCAACAACCTAGCACTGGTGCTGCCCCACAATGAATTGTCCCATGACCCATTGCGAAGAATCTGCCTGTGAGAATTGGTTTTGGACGACTTGTCCCCCTCAGTCCTGCAATATGGTGCTTGGACCAACAACATGTTTGGCGCAGCATGTATGTCCAATGTTGGGGACTGGCAACACCAACCCGACATATTTATGGACCACAGAGATCCTGTGGTCTCTCATCTTAGATGTGATGCAAGGTCCTAACACCCTCTCTCTGTTTAACTGCACAGTTCTCCCCAGCCCAGATATCTCTCAGTGAGAACAAGCTCATGGGTGGAATGTTTAAACACTACACTAAAACAATGTTTTTTTGAGGATTTGCTGCAGGAAAATTGGGAATATATTGTATTGAAAGCATTTTTGTGCAGTATCTTTGCACCCTTATCTCAGAAATTTGAATGAAATTGTAGTTAAGCTATTTTAAATAGAAATGTGTAATTGTTTTGAAATTGGAACTTTCAGATGTTTTTAAAAGGCACAAATTACTCCCATGTAATTTTCTCAGCTAATTATTTCCAAGAATTTAATAGAACCTTGATCAAACAGCTCTTAAACATGCTTTCTAATATTTGTTTACTCAACACTTAAAACAAGTACAGGTCAATTTTCTAGGTCTTTATTTCAATTATGCATATTATAAATTTAGAACAAAATAGTTATTTTCTTTCCTGTTTTAATGTGAACTGTCCTTCATGTTGTCAGTTTTACAAACATGATTTTATAACAGGTAATATAATCTATGGTTTCTTTATCAATTTCACTTCCTGATATTGTAATAATCCATTTCCGGCATCATGTAGGAAATCTGAGTTAACTCGAGAGGAAGTAACAGCTGTTTTAACAACAGCTGTTTTGAAACATTGAGATGACTATATTTTAAGCAATAAATCTACTGTGGACATTTACTTTTAATACTGTGAATAGGTACTGAAACATTGAATCAAACCTTAATAGCACCAACCATTAGCACATATTAAAGCACATGATGTTTAACATGACATTTAAGGCACAACCACATCTTAAGCAATTACTTCAGGAACAAAATAAATGTGCTAATCCTTATCCCACTTCTCCCCACTATTGTGAAGATAAATCTAGATAATGGGTCCAGTAGTAATGACAGAGTTTCAACATTTCACGTACATGTTTACGGCACACAGTGATACAGCTGGTAGAGTAGCTGCCTCACAGTGCCAGAGGCCCCGGGTTCAAATCTGACCTTGGGTCCTGTCCGTGTGGAATTTGCATACTCCAGTTTCCTCCCACATCCCAAAGGTGGGTGGATTATAGGTTAATTGACCTCTGTAAATTGCCCTTAGTATTCAGGGAATGGATCAGAGTGTGGGATAACATTGATCACCAATGTGAACAGGTGGTCAATTGTCAGCATGGACCTGGTGGGTCAATGGTCCTGTTTCCATGTTGTATCTCTCAATAAAACTCCCAATTTCAACACCTCCACCATTTGCTTGGCTGAAATCAAGAAATCAACAAAGATTGGAGAAGGAAACTTGGTTTTCTTTTGATTGGAATAGCTTAGTTCTATCAGCATCTGCATTTTTAATAATTGCCATTCTTGGAGTGGTATTTGGTGTGATCTAGAACTGTGGAGTCTTTGATGTGATCTGGAACTCCTGTAGCCGCACCTCAAGCTAAGACATTTCAAAATTCCAAATAGGTGGAGGGGTTGCATGATATACGAACATTGTAGTCTGTGGAAATTCAAAGAGAGCTAAAATCAAAAAGCTTTCAACAATAAATGTGGGTATTGAAATGCGTAGTTATCTTTTACCTGTTGCAACAGATGCAGCAGCATCTGTTTATTTGAATAATTATGGCATGTAACATTGAGGGTGACATTCATTGAATACATGATAAAGAGCATGAAGCTTTTGAGTGGCAAGCACCAATGAAAGTTGGAGCAAAGAGAAATTATGGGAATCCTTTCAACGGCCTTTTAAATCCATGGTTGGAGAGATGATGCAACATATCAAATGTGTGCTTCCCAAGCTTTTCCTACATGTCCCATCTAATTCTGGCTGTTGTCATTGTGGCTATTGGATAAGAGTATTCAAAGTGCATTCAACGATTCACTGTATTCACCACTTTGTTCTCTGGTAGTTTACAAAAATCGCTGAGGTTTCCTTAACCTCCAGGGTGATGCCAGTGGCTTCATGGAGCATGAATCCCTCGTGCTCTTTCAGGACAAGAGCATTCATTGACCCAACAGTATTACATCACTTGTGCTCCTGCTGCTGCCTAATACTGAGCCAGCCCACATTGCTGTCGCTCATGATGAGGTAGTGTAATCCTTCTAGACTCAGAACTGTGAGCCTTCTCAAATCTTCTCTTCAAAAGATCAGCAGACGTTCACAGCTTATTGAGCAGAACTGTCAGGCAAACGCATAGGACAGTAAAATTCAATTCATAATGGCATTTAAAATTAGGAAGGGCTTTAAAAACACAAAAAGGAAAGAGACTGTCTGGGTTAGACAGTTATCGGTTTAAATTGGTGATGAAGGATTAAATGGTGTAGAATGAGACACCAGAAACAGAAATAGTGAATATGAAATTTCTGGATGATCATAAGACCATCTGCATCACCAACTTGATATCGATGCCAGATAGTGCTAAAATGACCTTTGATCCACAGCCGTGTTATTGACAGTCAATTGTCCCCTAACAAGGTTCAGGATGCAATTCAGTCCAATGCAATTAAGTTGGACTGCAGCAATTCCATAAGGTGGCTTATTACCACTCCCAGGGGGCAACTGGAGTTCAACAATAAATGCCTTGTCAATTATGCCAAAATCACAAAATAACAAAGAATAAAAAATAGATCAGTGATAGAAACTGGCTTGGTCAGTGATGGCCAAAACATTGAATGAAAACATAAAAACTTTTACTAGCCAGTAGTGGAAATACGATACGATAAAACATTATTCATCCCCGGAGGGAAATTGGTGTGCCAACACACAAGGTACACAAAAACTTGAAAAAGTGAAAATAAAGAAACAGACAAGCGACTGTTGGCTGTCTGCCGTGTGCACAGGGCCTTCACCGGAACAAACAAACAAACAAATACAGACTTATCCCCTGGGCAGAGGATTCTAAACTAGAGTGGCCACCCTCCCACAAACCAGGTCCCCCATTGTTCTCCCACCGTCCCTCATGTGGGTCCCACGTGGGTCCCCATTGTCTTCCCCGCCCTCTCCCCTCACGTTCCACCGCCACTGAGGTTCCCATTGCCACTGAGGCTCCTGCTGCCACCAAGGTTCCCGCGGCCGCCGAGACTGCCGCTGATGTTCCCGTTGCCGCCAAGGCCCCACTACTGCTGAGGTTCTAGTTGCCGCGGAGGCTCTCACTGCCACCAAGGATCAAGCTGCCGCAGTGGCGCTTGTTGCCACCGAGGTTCCCGCTGCCGCCGAGGTTCTAGCTGCCACCGAGGCTCCCATTGCCACCAAGGATCAAGCTGCCGCAGTGGCTGTCATTGCCACTGAGGTTCCCGCTGCCGCTGAGGCCCCACCACCACCGAGGTTCCCACTGCCGAAGTTCCTGTTGCCATCGAGGTTCAAGCTGCCGCCGGGTCTCCCACTGCCGCCACCAAGGATCCCATCGCCACCGCCGCTGAGGCTCTTTCGACCCAAGCAGGTCTCGTCGCCCAGCTTCTCTGCAGTCCCCAGGGTGGCCTGTGGGGCGAGTCGGGCCTGCCGGGGTGCGTTCCGGTTGTTCGGCGGATGGATTGGGCCCGCGCAGCTCCCCGGAACACTCCCGCTGTGCTCGCAACTCCCCGGGACATGGATGAGAAAGATTTACGAGATATTTTATGTTGTCTAAAATGATACGTTGTTTCAATGGATGCCATACTTTCAGCCTATATGACATTGTGTACACAGAACTGTTCTATTTTCTCATGAAACCCACATGGAGCCAAACTTCCTAGTTTCACTTTGAAAAGGACCAGATAATATATTTTGAGCATGAATGATGTATGATATTTAGCAATAGTTCTGACAAGTTATATGTTTTCAGAAATAAAGTAATTGCAAACTAAGTAACGAAGAAGTCTGCATTTTTTTGTGGATTTGCTGATCATAGGGAAAAGGCAATAAATACAGGCATTGCCAATGACCCTCAATTCCCCCCCAAAATATTAAAAACAAGTCATGTTTTATGTTGTCTAAAATTATATTTTGGTTTTAAACTGAAACATACATGGGAATGCTTGAAAGGGCAATTTAAATAGAACATTTCCCAATCATAAACATTTATTCCTCAGCCGGAGAATTTGCTGTGGCTCCAGACTAAGCCAATGATTTCAAACTGTGCTATTGATCAATACCAAAGCGTAACCTGGACACAAACATTCTACTGAGTCATCCACTTTATGCAACTCCATTAAATTTATTGTAAATAAACTCCAAATTGTGTCTCTGTACTACATTTTTTAAGTGATTTTCCTTCCCAGGATTAATCAGCTTTGCAATTTATTCGTACTGTACAGTTGGTTTGCATCATGCCCATGTCAATAATAGATGTGGCTTAGTAAAGGTTTTTAACTCTTCTTATAACGTCTATCCCATTCCATGTTTTAAAAATGTTTCTCCTTTAACATCCTGTAGCCTGCTTTTAGTGTTAAAATGACTTGTCCCATCTTAAGCAAAGAAACAAAAATGATGGCCATTGTAACACAGCCTTATCTCATCTTGACAAGCCATCTCCCAACACATAGTGGGAATGTTAGCTCTGATACCACTGCTTTAGGCATGAAGTCAATCCTTCATTTACCTTTTGTGCCAACAGTTACATTATGATCCAAGCAGAAAACATATCCATTTTCTTTGTCTTTTTGGTCCTTGCATCAAATTTAATCATCAAACCGAAAAGCTGGATACTTGCCAAGCTAAAGAGACAGCCACACAAACCACCGCTACCCAGCATGTTTCTCACCAACGCCAGATCCATCATCAACAAAATGGACGAACTAAAACTACAGATATCAGCAAACAAACTCGTGGAGGACTGTTGCATTCTCTTAGTAACAGAGACATGGCTTCATCCACTTATCCCAGACGGAGCCATTGAGCTAGCCGGGCGTACAGCGTTTCGTTGGGACAGAAACATCGACTCCGGTAAGAGCAAGGGGGGGGGGGGTTATGCATTTACGTGCACAACAACTGGTGCACTAACATCCAAATCATAGATAGCCACTGTTCTCCTGATCTGGAGTCCCTAACAGTTAAATGCAGGCCTTTTTACCTTCCTCGCGAATTTACAGGGGTTATAGTAACAGCAGTCTACATCCCACCGAATGCGAACGCTAGCACAGCTTTAGGCTACCTGCTCGGTGCAATAAACTCACAACAGAGCACATATCCAGAAGCAGCCCACATCATAGCCGGGGACTTCAATCATGCAGACCTAAAGTCAGTTCTCCCGAAACTTGAACAACACATAAGATGTGCTACCAGGGGGAAAAACACACTAGACAAGGTTTACTCAAATATTAAGAAGGGTTTCAGGTCAGCACCACTACCACACCTGGGGCAGTCAGATCACCTGTCCATATTCCTAACTCCAGCATACACCCCACTCAGGAGGAAAGCTCCAGTCACCATAAAGACTGTTAAGACATGGCCTGAAGGAGCTTCCTCGCAGCTGCAGGATTGCTTCGAAAGGACCAACTGGGATATTTTTGAGGATCAGGACTTGGAGGAGTACACATCAACTGTACTTTGCTACATCCAAAACTGTGTTGACAATGTCACCGTCGACAAACGCATCCGGTTGTATCCCAATCAGAAACCCTGGATGACAAAGGATGTCAGGTCTCTCCTCAAGGACCGTAACACCGCCTTCAGGTCTAGTGATAGAGCTCTATACAGTGCTGCTAGAACCAACCTGAAGAGAGGCATCAAGGATGCCAAAGCGTCCTACAAGAGGAAGATTGAGGACCACTTTACCAACAATGACCCACGGCGGGTATGGCAAGGCATCCAGCACATCACCAACTACAAGACCAGCAACCGCACGACTGCCGACGGCGACGCCTCGCTGGCAGAGGAACTTAACTGTTTCTTTGCTCGTTTCGAGGTGAAAGCTACAGTGGCAGACATAACACCCTCTCCAGCACCTGACAGCAACACCTTCACAGTGCAGGAGTATGATGTTAAGCGCGTGCTCAGAGCAGTGAATCCCAGGAAAGCTGCAGGCCCCGATGGTGTGACGGGCAGAGTGCTGAGGGAATGTGCAGACCAATTATCTGAGGTCTTCACAAAAATCTTCAACCTGTCCCTTTTAAAATCCACCATCCCTCCCTGCCTGAAGTCCGCCACAATCATCCCACTGCCGAAAAAGTCTGTCATCAGCGGTCTTAACGACTACCGTCCGGTAGCACTCACTCCGGTCATCACAAAGTGCTTCGAGAGACTGGTCCTGCAGCACATCAAAGCCAGCCTCCCCCCCACCTTCGACCCACACCAGTTTGCCTACAGAGCAAATAGGTCTACAGGGGATGCCATCGACACTGCTCTTCACACTGCACTGACCCACCTTGAACACCAGGGGAGCTATGTGAGGATGCTCTTCCTCGACTTCAGCTCTGCCTTTAGCACGGTCATCCCGAGCAGACTGGTCACCAAACTTTCCGACCTTGGATTTTCCCAAACCATCTGCCAATGGATCAAGGACTTCCTGACCAACCGCCCCCAGACCGTCAAAATAGGCCCTCACCTCTCCTCCACCATTACACTGAGCACCGGCTCACCACAGGGCTGTGTGTTGAGCCCCATCCTTTACTCCCTCTACACTCACGACTGCGCCCCCACCCATCCCACCAACACCATCATCAAGTTCGCGGATGACATGACTGTGGTTGGACTCATCTCAGGAGGAGATGAGACAGCCTATAGGGATGAAATCCAAAGGCTGGCAGCATGGTGTTCAGTGAACAATCTGGTCCTGAACTCCTCCAAAACAAAGGAACTTATAATTGACTTTAGAAAAACCAGTGTAGAATACGACCCACTCTACATCAATGGGGTCTGTGTGGAAAGGGTACCCGCTTTCAGGTTCCTGGGTACGCACATCGCAGAGGATCTTACCTGGTCTACCAACACCATCACCACAGTAAAGAAGGCACAGCAGAGACTCCACTTCCTGAGGATCCTCAGGAAAACCAACCTGCAGGAGAAGCTCATTGTTGTCCTTCTATCGCTGCTCCATCGAGAGTGTGCTGGCATACTGTATAACCACATGGTATGCCAGCTGCTCAGAAAAGGACAGGAAGGCCCTTCAGAGGGTCATCACGATGGCCCAGATCATCGGCTGCTCACTGCCCTCCCTGGAGCACCTGTTCAGCCTACGCTGCCTCAGTAGAGCAGGCAAAATAATAAAAGATCCATCCCACCCCGGCCACCGTCTGTTTGTTCATCTGCCCTCTGGTCGACGTTTCAGGTCGATCAAATCCCGAACAAACAGACTTAAGAACAGTTTTTACCCCAGGGCCATACGAGAACTGAACACTACCTTTGCACTAGGCAACACCGTTAAAAAATCTTGTACTTAATATAATTGTATTTATGTATTTATTTGTTTTTTGCATTTATTGCATATATGTTTGTACGCACCGTCAGGATTGGCTATTTTTTAATTTCGTTGTACTCGTTGCAATGACAATAAATGAATATTATTATTATTATTATTATTACCTGTTTTTTTTTTTATCACCAGTGGTACATAAAAGTAATTTGATCTGGATTAGATTGCATTAGCTACATTGGTAGGTGAAATTAAGTTCAATGGAAACTTGGCCTGGCAAAATCCAGATGCCATTCACCTCAATGCATCAGTCCTTTTTCTGGCTTCAGTCCATATCTAATTAAATCACAAATCACATGGTGCATGCTTCCACTCCTATTGGCATAAATTGGAGCTTTTAGGTGTATCCCATGAACTTTATTGGTCATTCACAAATAAACTTGGGACCCGTTGTGCTGAGGTTGTGAATAAGACATCCTTTCAACGTTCTCTGTCCAGACACCTGCCCCAGCCTCAATTATCAATGTATGAGAAATCATTACTTTTCCTGGGCTATTCATGCTATGGATATCAACGTTACGAGTTGTGATTATTGTTTCAATGATAAACCAACACCTTGCAGAAGAATGGGGGGGCATGAGTGACATGGAATTCCATCTTGGCAGATGATCACATGTGGGGGTAGCAATGCACAAGTGTCTCCTTTGTTACACAGTAACTCCAAGAATACCAGAGGGAGAGGTTGTTTACAGTCTGCAGATCTTCCCAAGTTGCAGAACATGGGAGCTTTAAATACAGCTCCTGCTGTGAACCACATAAATTGCTCTGTTACTGGTTTTGAGCTTAATTCTGAATGTAAAACATCAGAACACTGGGTTCAATTAAACTTTGGCCAATTTTCTGTTGTGGGGGGTTTAACTGAGTGTGAGCATTATATGAAAAACATTTACTACACCAAAGAAGGATGAAATTCAATACCCGAGTAATCCCAATTCATTCAGAAGGAAAGGAAGTCTGTTTTCAAAGCAAAAGAAACTGACCCTACACACGATTCCAAATTCCCTGAAATCATCTTTTGTTGAATTGTCTAATCAAGCACATCCTGAGTTTTATTCACAAATTATTATTCCTCATGAGATTATTCTTCAGTATTGCTCAGGATGGGGGGAAAAAAACGACATTTGTTTATTCATTATAGAGAAACATTATTCACTTGTAAAGCAAAGCTTCACATTGTCTGCATTCATACACAACAAATATTATGAAGCATGCCTCAATTCTTCTACCATGCACTTATTTACATGAGCTCTGACCAGTTGCTGGATGAAACATTAAGCAAATATGCAGCTCCTGTGAGACAAACACCGGTTAAACAAAAACAGAATTGAGAACAGCATCTGCACCTATGTTAACTGCAGATCTTTAGTTCAGAACCTATAAAACTGAAATTAACTAACACTTTGCCTACATCTGTAACCCTTTATAATTAGCAACGGGGGTGGGGGGAAGAGGAGGAGTCAGCTGAGATGTTATTGCACAATGCAAATTTATGAAGTAGTATGTTACAGAATATCAAAGATTCAATTTCAAAACTGTAAAAACATTTGCTGACTCATATTGTTCATGCCAATTCATATTCAGCTTTTCCCATAAGATTGACTTCATTAAAAGATACAGGTATAAATTACCCTGCAGCGAGCTGATTGCAGTACTGCATAAAAGCCACTATAAATGTGATTACTCTTTTCAATTAAAAAAAAAGTAAACTAAAGAAAATTGCCAACAATGCTGACTATCAAACTACTTTGTTTGCTGTAAATTTACAGTAATTAGAATAAGTGTATACCACTGTACATACTCTAACAGCAATTTAAAAAGGAAAAGGAATATTGAATGTGTAAGGTATGAATATTTACTACGGATTGCAAAGGTGTAGCATAACTTATCTATAGATTTATTTCTTTTTATCTCCATGGAGTTAACATTTCCTTGAGACACTGCAGGTACCCCATTCACATATCTCCTTAGATCACTAAACACTATCACTATCACTGCACAGAATTTTATTTACAAAACATGAATATTTTAACCAGTAATGTTAGGGACCACTCAATGTATGGACAGAAATATCATCAACTATAATGTGTATTATTAGTTTAATTTCAAGATACAACATGTAAACAGAACCTTCAGCTCATCTGTCCTCGCCAATTATTGACACCCGTTCACACGACTTATGTTATCCACTTCCTCATCACGCAAGGGACAATTTACAAGGGCCAATTGGCCCACAATTAACTCATAAACCTGCAAGTCTTTAGAATGCAGGAGGAAACGAGCACCTGGAGGAAACCCACACAGTCACAGTGAAAACAAGGAAACTCCACACAGGCGGCTTCCAAGGTCAGGATCTACCAACTGAGCCACTGTGCCAGCCAAACTGTTCTGATTGCTTTTAAAAGATATCGTCCTGTAATAGCACCCATTGAAACATACAATATTATCATGGGGCTTGAAAGGGTAAATGCAGAAAGGGAATTTTCCCTGGCTGAGGAATCTGGAAACTAGGACCCACAGACTCACAGTAAGGAGCATGGCACTAAGGGCTAAGATGAAGAGAAACCTCTTCACCCAGAAGGTGGTGAATCAGGGCAATTATCTTCCCTGATGTGTCATGAAAGCTCAGTCAATTATTTTATTTGTAACTAAGATTGAGTGATTCGTGGATACGAAATGAATGAAGAGATCTGGGCACTGAGGAAGAAAGTGGTATTGAAGGAAAGGACAGCATGGGAAGAACTTGCAGAATCGCACAACAGATTTAAGTGGCCATATGGTCAAGTGTTCCTTTTTCTTTTTGTCTTCTTCAAAACTAAGTTACAGTTTTAAAATAAAGCCATTCAATGTATAAATATCAATTGCAATATCACTCTATGACTACATAAACTCTATACATATAAATGGAAGCAGACCAAAAAAATAACTTAAATGGTTGATTTTGAGTGTGCAGTCACTGTGGTGACTGATTGCATATTTAAGTTATTTTCAGATAATTATCAAAAGATGATAATATTATTTATTGGTGTGCTCGCCTAAGTTAAATGGCAATAAAACCATGACAATGTTCTGTAGAAAATATATCCATATCTGGATTATCTGATGTTCACAAATAATTACAGATAGCTATGGTTTGGTTACAACAATGATCACCTTACATTATTGGGGAAAAAAATGCTAATTGTCTGAATAATATTTAGCATAGGATAACAAAAGAAGCAATTAACTACAAAGATGCATCTTCATTGATTAGTCCAGATGAAATCAATTGTGACAATAAACTGTACCTTTAACTAAAAACTGGTTCCTCTGAAAACTATATTTTAATGCCACTAATTGTGTGAGATATTAAACAAGACGGTGATTTAAGGTGAGCTGAAAAGAGAACTCAAGAGGTGCTTATTGTGAAATATATTTTTACACAGTGAATGGTAACAACTGGAAATTCTCAATCACAAACCACAATTTAAAGCGGAGTTCACCATTTATTTCAAACGTACAATGGGTGACTTCAAAAGAAGTATATTGGACCATAAAAAGCAATTTAACGAATGCAACATTTTTAATGGACTGAGCTGTCAATATCTCTGCTGTAATGTTCTGATTTTGTGAAATTTGACTTCCAAAGTATGATCAATAATATGACACAATGTTGCAGCTTTCACTACAGTTGACTGATTTCAGTTGAAGTAAAGACATCAAATTCAGTTTTAAGTTGCAAACAAAAAGAGTGTGCGTATCATCTGCGTGTGTACAAAGGAATTGGTTTAGTACTAAAGGCAGAAATACTTCTGATATCACAGGAATTTTGGGACAGCTATGAACAATTTGTTCTACATAATACAATGACCCAGCAAATGGTAAAGGATAGCCAAAATTAAATTAATCCTGAAGAGACATCTCTTTATATTAAAACAGTTGGCCAAAAAAGACACAAAGTGCTGGAGTAACTGAGCGGGTCAGTCAGCATCTCTGGAGAACATGGATAGGTGACGTTTCAGGTTGGGCCTCTTCTTCAGATTGATTGTGGGGGAGGGGGGTGAATCAGGCCAAAGTGTGGCAGGTAATAGGTGGATGCAGGCAGGGGGGTGGGGGGCCTGGTTCAGTCTGAAGATGGGTCACCACTCCATGTTCTCCAGAAATGCTATCTGACCCATTGAGCTAATTTAGCAGTTTGGGGCCTTTATAGTTTAGTTTAGTTTATTTAGAGAAACAGTGCGGAAATATGTCCTTCGGCCTACCGAGTCCGCACCAACCAGCGATCCGCACACATTAACACAATCCTACACTAGGGACAATTTACTTTTTTTTATACCAAGATCTCGGAGGAAACCCATGCAGGTCACGGGGAGAACGTACAAACTCCATACAGACATGCACCTGCAGTCAGGATCAAACCCGGGTCTCTGGCGTTGTCAGGCAGCAACTCTACCGCTGCGCCACCATGCCGCCCACTTGCTGGTTTTGTAAACTAGCATCTGCAGTTCCTTGTTTCTACTACTAACAGGTTTCATTTGGTCTCCTTTCAAATTCTGACCGTCTCTACCCTAAAATGTTGACTTTGTTTCTCTTCCCACAAATGCAACCTAACCTGCTGAGCATTT
Organism: Rhinoraja longicauda; assembly: GCF_053455715.1. Lineage (NCBI taxonomy): Eukaryota > Metazoa > Chordata > Chondrichthyes > Rajiformes > Arhynchobatidae > Rhinoraja > Rhinoraja longicauda. Next base: position 51,331,254 of record NC_135953.1, read on the forward strand.
CCAGCATCTTTGGTTTTTGTGCCAAATTATAATTACCCTATAAAATGCACGTTCTAATATGGCGATGCATGAAGGACCAGTTTCAGTTTGTTCCTCTGCAATATGTTAATTTTCTGCCTGTGCCTTGCACAAAAATACTTTTCTGATCATTAATCTCCAAATTTCTCGATTTTTTTCTAGTTGCAATCTTAGACCAAGCAATTTGCCATCCACAAACTAATGGGACACTGAAATTGATTACCATGAAGGAACACTATTTTTTGTTTGTTAATTCTGCATTTACACAGAGCAGAGAAGTTCAGAGATTTATGCAACCAATTTCCTAAGCAAACAGATCACAAGAGCACAGTCAGTGGGCAAGCAAACAAAGGACTTATTCAGAGAGAAATCAAGAGAAGAGCTGTTGTTTCTGATGCAGAAAAGCAACTGCACCAGAAGTGAGATGTACAGCCGGTGTGGGTACAGAATTCTGATAAATGAAAGGTCATTAACCTGAAATGTTAATGGTTTCTCTCTCCACAGAAACTGCCTGACGTGTTTAGTATTTCTAAAATCTTTAATTCTTTGATCTCCAATATATAGAGCTTGCAATTTTTTGCTGAGAATATTCTGCTCAGAATTCAACAGTAAAAATATTTCCAAGCAAAGACTAAAATACAGCCAACAGCTGTGAACTTGCATTCCCTGAGTGGAACTGATATCAGCGATCAATGACAATGGGTTCAATCTTGCAATCCCCCTGGTAGACCTTGTGAACATAGTTCACCACAATCATGTGGAAAAATATCTAAAGTGTCTCTTGGAAAAAAAATCCTATAAAGCATTTTATTCTGAATCATCTAAAGCAGTGATAAAAGTTTATTCTGCATGAAATAGCACATTGAATCTTAGATTGCATAAACATAAGAACAGAAGAATTAGGAGGAGTGGCCACCTGAGACTTGGAGCCTGTGCCACTATTCATCAAGATCATGTCTGACCCTCTTCCTCTTCGAGTTACGATCAAGAATGTCGGCACCCAGAAATCTTGAAAAGGGATTGGCGCATAACTCATATGATTGACACATAACTCATATTATATGGTTCATGAAAATTAAAATGACGACAGAACGCACGGAAAAATAGCGAACTACATGTCTTGAATCTGCACCACTGAAACTGCTAACATCTTCTAATTATTTTAGAGCTGGTTAAAAAAACGTCACATAATAAAGTAAACAGGATTAAGAGAATCACTGCAAGTGAAGGTTCACCTGAGGAAAATTTGTGACAGCTAAACTGCAAACATCGTTTCTCAAAAAGCCAGAATATTATGAGCTCTCAGGTCCTGTGTAGAGCAGGAGGATGTTGTATGAACATTATAGCAGTCAATTGTGACATTGAATGACACTGTTAGGACACGGCTTCACAGCTCCAGTGACCCAGGGTCAGTCCTGGCCTCTGGTGCTGGTTTCTACCTATAGCTTTCCAGGTTTCTACCAACAGCAATTTCCTCCCACATGCCAAAACCATGCAGGTTGCTACATTAATTGTTAGCTGCAAATTGTCACGGGTGTGCAGTTGAATGGTCAAATCAGGGGGAATTGATGAGTATGTGAGGCAAATAAAATGGGATTAATAATATTGGATTAGTGTAAAAGGTGCTTGAAAGTTGATGAACAAAAGGGCTAAACTTTATGAGACTATGACTATTGCCTAAAATTTGTATGTAAAAGTCCTTCAATTAAATTTCCCCAACCCTGTATGTACTGTTGTGGCTGCCAGTGCAACTGGCAGTGCATTCTATCTCCAGGGTTAATAGCAAAATCTCTCAATGACACCGAAATGGGAACACCTAAGTTTAACTTTACACAAAGAGCCTTTTTTAGGATCTCACATTACGAAGAGATCTTTAAAATGTTTGCACCACAAAAATAATTTTCTAGTGAAACCTTAATGTTATCATTGCTGACAGTTAATGTTTCAATGTATCAAAAAGGCTTCAATATGCAACATCGAAAATTTGGCCCAATCCTGGGTTATGGGATCCTTCTTGATTATGTGACACAATAGATTAATTTAATGGAAATGCTGCTTGAGTTTAAAGGAAACAGATTACGTTGTGCATTTCCCAGTCCCCTTTCCCCTCCTCAGATACCTTACCACACTCCCATTCTACCTGTCATTTTTCAGCATACCTAACCAGCCTACTCAATCAGTTTGGATTCATCTAGCTTTCCTGAAACATTGATAGTCAGGAATTAAGGAAATTGGAAGGCTTTATTTCCAGAAGATCTCTTTCTATACTGTGGTGTCAACTATGTCCATACCTTAGGGTGACTGAGAATAGCATCCACTCAGTGATAATTGCTAGCATGCAATAAGCAAATATTATTTAATGGCTATAAATAAATATTCTGTGATAAACTAGAGACATAAAACACTGCAGGTGATGGAATCTTGACCAAAAAAATGAAAGGCTGAAAGAACTCAATGGGTCAGGGAGTTGCTGTGGAGGGAATGAGCAGAATACACCAAATAGCGGCCCACCTTCAGACCGATGGAGTAAGGAGCTAGCCATTTTAATTGCCCTTCCCACTCCCATAGCGACCTTTATCTTTGGCTTCCTCCATTGCCAAAGTGAAGCGACACGCAAAATGAAATTGAAGCACTTCATATTCCATTTGGATAGCTTACAAACCAATGGTATGAACATTGAATTTTCTAATTTCAAATCATACCCACCCCCTTTTCTCCTGACCCCACCCCAGTGCGCATACATTTCTCCCACAATTTCCTACTACCCTAGTCATTCAACTGCTTTCCGCTCCTCTGAATGCACAGCTTCCATATTTCCTTTATCTTCCCTCTTTCCTCTTCCACCCATATCCTTCCATCTGGCTACACATTTTGCGCTTCCTCTTCTTTCCTCAGCTGACACCCTTTTGTCTGCCTTTCACCTCTAACCTTTGACATTTACTCCACCCATCTGTCACTCAGGCCTCCCCCCCTCCTCATCCATCCAGCTAATACTTGCCAGGCGATACCCGGCCCCACCCCTTTTCCATCCATTTTCATCCCTACTCCTTGAGTTCAAAGAAAAGTTCTGACCTGAAATGTTATTTGTCCATTTCCTCCACAGTTGCTGCCTGACCCACTGAGTTCCTCCCATCTTTTTTTTTTTCTCTGTGATAAATCATAAACTAATTTATTACATATAATCTCTTGCCCAGGGTAGGGGAAATCGAGGACCAGAGGAAATGGGTTCAAGATGAAGAGGAAAAGATTTAATAGGAATCTGAGGGGTAACTTTTTCACACAAAGGGTGGTGGGTGTATGGAACAAGCTGCTGAGGAGGTAGTTGAGGCTGGGATTATCCAAACATTTAAGGTGACAGTTGGACAGGTACATGGATAAGACAAGTTTGGAGGGATATGGACCAAGTGCAGGCAGGTAGGACTAGTGTAGCTGGGACATATTGGCCAGTGTGGACAAGTTGGGCTGAAGGGCCTGTTTCCACACTGTATCACTCTACGACTCTATGACTCTATAACATATCTTTAAAATAATAAAGCATGCCTGTCAATGTTATGACAAAGACATTTCAACTGCTTCCCTCACAACTATCCTGTCCTACACAGTGTGCTGTTGATTTTCTTTTTCAGTTTAAAAGCACTAGAATGACAAGTTAACAGCACAATGTTTTGATGATTCAAGCTCTGTTCTTATTTTTTTGTACTGGAAACAATGTCAGGAGGACATGAAACCAGCTAGTTCAGTTTTTAACTGAATTTTGAAATATTGTTCGAGTAGGGTTTTTCTGTGTCCACCACTTCCAGCTCTAACCACCACCTGAAACATTATTGAAATGACAAAATGCCCCTGGTTTGTCATAGATTCCCCATGTGAAATTTGAGGCAACTTTAATGAAATGGAGTATTTTTCTCCAAGTTTGGGTAACTATCAATTTTGCTACATCGTTGGTAGTCTGCTGGGGTGGATTGCTTGCACATTCTGCAACTAGGGGAGATTTATTTATCATCTGGTCGGCTCATTTTGGGTCGAGACCTCAGTCTGAAGAAGGGTCTCAACTTGAAAAGTCACCCATTCCTTCTATCCAGAGATGCTGTCAGTCCCACTGAGTTACTCCAGCATTTTGTGTCTATCTTCATTTCAGTTGCCATTATCTTTGCAGATATCATAAGATTTCCATTGCGCTACCAATTCTTGACAAATGTTCAGTGTGATAATCTGCACGTAATCATAGAAATGATCAAATAAACATTGGCCTAGAGTTGTGGACAGCAACAAAGACAAAGCAGTTGCCATTAACTACAAAAAACGTGGCATGTAAAAATAGACAATAGACAATAGGTGCAGGAGGAGGCCATTCGGCCCTTCGAACCAGCACCGCAATTCAATGTGATCATGGCTGATCATTCCCAATCAGTACCCCGTTCCTGCCTTCTCCCCATACCACCTGACTCCACTATCCTTAAGAGCTCTATCTAGCTCTCTCTTGAATGCATTCAGAGATTTGGCCTCCCCTGCCTTCTGAGGCAGATAATTCCACAGATTCACAACTCTCTAACTGAAAAAGTTTTTCCTCATCTCTGTTCTAAATGGCCTACCCCTTATTCTTAAACTGTGGCCCCTGGTTCTGGACTCCCCCAACATTGGGATCATGTTTCCTGCCTCTAACGTGTCCAACCCCTTAATAATCTTATACATTTCGATAAGATCCCCTCTCATCCTTCTAAATTCCAGTGCATACAAGCCTAGTCGCTCCAGTCTTTCAACATATGACAGACCCGCCATTCCTGGAATTAACCTAGTAAACCTACGCTGCACGCCCTCAATAGCAAGAATATCCTTCCTCAAATTTGGAGACCAAAACTGCACACAGTACTCCAGGTGCGGTCTCACTTGGGCCCTGTACAACTGCATTAGGACCTCTTTGCTCCTATACTCAACTCCTCTTGTTATCAAGGCCAACATTCCATTGGCTTTCTTCACTGCCTGCTGTACCTGCATGCTTCCTTTCAGTGACTGATGCACTAGGACACCCAGATCTCGTTGTACGTCTCCTTTTCCTACCTTGACACCATTCAGATAATATTCTGGCTTCCTATTCTTACCACCAAAGTGCATAACCTCACACTTATCCACATTAAACTGCATCTGCCATGCATCCGCTCACTCACACAATCTGCCCAAGTCACCCTGCAACCTCATAGCATCTTCCTCACAGTTCACACTACCACCCAGCTTTGTATCATCTGCAAATTTGCTAATGGTACTTTTAATCCCTTCATCCGCACCTGCACATATTAACAAAATTATTATTGCAGGGGCCAGATTATGACTTACGAGACTATTATGACTTATGAGACTATTAAAAAATTTACCTGTAACTCTTGATTTCATTTGGAAATGAAATGTGAACCTATGGTGAGGGGCTGATTGAATACTTCAAAAGCATATGATTATTGTTTCATCACAAATTCTCAAAACATATTTAGAGCACACTCAAAAATGCTGAAAAAAAGGAAGCCATATCTTACAGATACCATTAACCAATAAATTGGACAGCAATGTTAGTTTCTATTACAATCTTTATCCACCTGTTTTTAAGCAAAGAAATACGTGTTTGAGATCAGCACTTGAGTCAGAGCATTTCCTGTCTGTGCAGTATGAATAATCAGTTTTATTAATCATTATGATTTGCATTGTCTGTGGTAGTCTCTCGGCCTCAGTTGCCTCAACTTCCTGTACAGGTGTCGTGCAAAGAACACAAAGAATATTCAGTATTTCATTAACACATTCCACATAACGCTTCGCTAGCTCTCCAGGAATACAAGGCTCAGTCATATGTATTTAGTTAAGTCACAAGAGCAGAGAAAGTCACCTTGCAGGAATGAATAACACCCTCACCCTTCCTCATGCATTAATGTAGTGGAGGGTACAGAAGAAAAAACACTAGTGAAATCCAGATTTTACTTTAATTATCAAGATTGTTTGAAATTCAACTAATCGAAGTCACCAAGAGATCTTCACTTAAGGGGCATTTTAAAAATAAATAGGCATGGTCCATTTAGTTCCGTGAACCAAATTCTACAACTTTAGAAACTGATTCTTGACTTTCTGTTTGTATTACGACTTGCCATTATTGCCCGCCTTCTCTCTCTCCCTTTTTGTTTCATCTGAATCGTCTGACCTGCTGGCCATGTCCCAGTAAGCAAGACAATAAAATATTTCACAGAATTTGCCTCATTAGCAACCTGTACATGGACAAAGGAACTCAGGGGCCTCTTAACGGCTACATTATTTCACCCCTTTGTTCCAACCATTGCTTTCCCCCAACCTACTCTGCTAACTACATTAATTGTTCTCTCACAGTTCTGACGAAATCCTGAAATGGTTTCTGACCTGAAATGATAATTGTTACATCTTCCAAATGCTGCCCGATCTTCTGAATGTTTTTCAGCATTTATCTGTTTATTAGTTGGTGCCAATTCTATCCTTGCTAGATAAAATTGTTATCCAGTATTTTCTGCAAAGCGAAAGTCACATATATTCCACTCTGGCACGAATGACCCTCATACTGAGTCATTTGCAATTTTTCATTTAATTAAAATAGACTAATAAAAGTTATACAGCGATTGGGAGAATTGTAACTTCTATCTAAGCAAATCCAGTAAAATTAAAAAAAATTAAAATCAGAAATCATGCACATAGAGTTCCAATTTCTTTTTTATGTTACTAAATGATAAATGAAGACCATTCGTTGATGGGATGTGGTTTACAAACATCTACAAGTTGATTCTGCCCATAAAGTCAGAAAATACATTAAAATGACTATATCTCTACAGTATTGTAATGAATAACAAGAGAGAGAGATAGAGAGAGAGATAGAGAGAGAGATAGAGAGAGAGATAGAGAGATAGAGACATAGAGAGATAGAGAGATAGAGAGAGAGAGAGAGAGAGAGAGAGAGAGAGAGAGAGAGAGAGAGAGAGAGAGAGAGAGAGAGAGAGAGAGAGAGAGAGAGAGAGAGAGAGAGAGAGAGAGAGAGAGAGAGAGAGAGAGAGAGAGAGAGAGAGAGAGAGAGAGAGAGAGAGAGAGAGAGAGAGAGAGGAGAGAGAGAGAGGAGAGAGAGAGAGAGAGAGAGAGAGAGAGAGAGAGAGAGAGAGAGAGAGAGAGAGAGAGAGAGAGAGAGAGAAGAGAGAGAGAGAGAGAAAAAGAGAGAAAAAGAGAGGAAAAGAAACAAGTTCTGCCTCAGGAACAGGTACAATACGTCAGACTTTTGAATTTAATGGTATTATGGGAGCTCGTTTCACCTCACCTATTGAGGTGCCCAAAAGCAGGCATTCCTAACCTGGGAGCAGCATTGTATTAAATGCTGGAGTAACTCAGCAGGTCAGGCAGCATCTCTGGAGAGAAGGAATGGGTTTTGGATCGGAAACGTCACCCATTCCTTCTCTCCAGAGATGCTGCCTGACCTGCTGAGTTACTCCAACATTTTGTGTCTACCTTCAATTTAAACCAGCATCTGCAGGTTTTTTTTCCTAAGCAGTATGTATTCGATGTATTCGAATTGAGAGACAGGCTAGCATCTATTTAACAAACAAATGATGATTATTGTAATATAGAACTGTAGCTGCTAGACAATATATGACCATAAATCCCCTCTCCATTCGGTTGAAGTTACCTTTTCAGTTTACATCAGTTTACAAGATTGCTGTTCTGCAGTTTCTACCAATCATTTACAACATAACAGGTATAGTAATGAAAGGTAAAACTGTTTTGTTAAACATTGCACCTGGAGTACAAGTGTAGCTCTATTTTGTAACCAGCAAATTTATATTCCCTGGAGCAGCGAGTCTCATCTCATTTCATGTTCATAAGCCATGGGAGATGAATTATGCCTTTTTGCCCATTAAGTCTACTCCACCATTCAGTCATCTTTTCCTCTCATAGAAACATAGAAAATAGGTGGAGGATGAGGCCATTCGGCCCTTCAAGACAGCACCGCCATTCATTGTGATCATGGCTGATCATCCACAATCAGTAACCTGTGCCCAACTTCTCCCCATAACCCTTGATTCCACTAGCCCCCAGAGCTCTATCTAACTCTCTCTTAAATTCATCCAGTGCTTTGGCCTCCACTGCACCCCAATTTTCCTGCCTTCTCCCTATAACCCTTGACACCTTTGCTAATCAAGACTAGGTCAATCTCTGCCTTAAAAATACCCAATGCCTTGGCCTCCACAGCCATCTGTGGCAATGAATTCCATAGATTCACTACCCTATGACAAAAGAAATTCCTCCTCATCACCTTTCTAAAGGTAGGTCCTTTTATTTTGAGGCTATGCCCTCTGATCTTAGAGTATTCCACTCGTAGACACATTGTCTCCACATCCACTCTATCCAGGCCATTCACTATTCGGTAAGTTTCAATGAGGTCCCCCTCATCTTTCTAACCTCCAATAAGTACAGGCCCAGTGCCATCAAATGCTCATTGTACATTAACCCAATCATCCTCAGGGTCATTCTCATAAACCTCTTCTGGACCTTCTCCAACACCAGGACGTGCTTCCTCAGATATGGGGCCCAAAACTACTCACAATATTTGAAATGCAGCCATACCAATGCCTTATACAGCTTCGGCATTACATCCCTGCTTTTATATTCTAGTCCTCCTGAAATAAATGCTAACATTGCATTTGCCTTCCTTACTACTGATTCAACTTGCAAATTAATTTTTTGGGAATCCTGCACCAGCACTCCCAGGTTCCTTTGCACCTCTGATTTCTGAATCCTCTTGCCATTTAGAAAATAGTCTACGCCTTTATTCCTACTAGCAAAATGCATGATTCCACACTTTGTTATGCTGTATTCCATCTGCCACTTCTTTGCCCACTCTCCCAACCTGTCCAAGTCCTTCTGCAGACTCTTTGCTTTCTCTACACCACCTGCCCCTCCATCTATCATCGTATGATCCCGAAACTTGGCACAAAGCCTTCAATTCCCTCATTCAAATCATTGATATATATCGTGAAGACTAGCGGCCCCAGCACCGACCCCTTTAGAACACTCCTAGTCACTGGCAGCCAGCCAGAAAAAGTCCCCTTTATTCCCATAGGTTACATTGGCAAATAATCCAGAACAAGTGTTGGGAAATCAGCCGAAGTTTGCATTTTGCCATTGGATTCTCCAGGCATTTGTCCTATCAGCAGCAATCACCCACGTGAAAATTCAGATGTCTCGATATCACACCAAACATCCAGATCATTACTTAATCAAGTGAAAAATAACCGTGGAATTGTGCATTCACAATTAGAAAGGCCACTTCGAGAGTTTTCAAAATAACATGCAATGAATTACAATGGATCAATGAAGGATAAAGTCTCTGTAATACAATCTTAAAAAGGAATAAAATGCATTCCATAATAAGTTTGCGAGGACAATACACTGTATTAAGTTTCTTTGTTCACCTTCTAATCACCACTGAGTAAAGGTCAAACTTGCTTAACTATTTTCAGAGGCAAACATTTCAACCAGGAATCAATCTAGTCAACCTTGTCTCTTTTGCCTCCAAGGCAATTAAATCCTTTCTTAAATATAGCTTAAATATGGTGATCAAAGCTGTACACGCAATCCCAGGTGTAATGTTACCAATGCATTGTGATGTTGTATTAAAATGTTAATGCCCTTTGCAATGAAGGCAACACGTCCAAGTTTCCCTAATTACCTTCTGTGCCTGCATGCTAAACCATTGTGTTTCATGTACTGGTACCACCAATTGTTTGCACATTTTGTAGTCTCGCCCCATTTATATGATTTCCTTTTCATTCTTCCTTCCACAATGGATGACATTACATTTTTCCACACATTTCACTTTACCTATCAACATCTTGCCCAAACTCTACTATGTCACCAACATTCCCTCTGATCTCCCTACTACCATTCCTCTTCTTTGTAACCAAAAATACATTTGTTTTTTTATTACTTTTTCTCCTTTGATGAGGAATCCCTGACCCAGAACGTCAATTCTGCTTCTCTTTCCTGATGCTATCTGACCTGCTAAGTATTTCTGATGTAAATTAAGATTTTTTTTTGAGGTTTGTGCTAAATAGAAAATATTTCCACTGCAAAACTCTATTCAGCACGCCAAGATACCATCTACAATAGAACAGACCCCAAACACTTTGTAAACAAGAAGGTCTTTATTCCACTGACTTCAGAATAACAAAACAAGGCTGCAGATCATCAGATAATGATTTGCCTGTGAAGCATGCAGAACAAAGTTTTTCCACTGTATCTCATGACATGTGGCAATAATAACAAACCAAACTAAACCAACTTGCACTGGAATGAAGCCCAGGGTTGAGTCTGAGGAAGGGTCTTAACCTGAAACACCACCTACTCCATTTCTCCAGAGATGCTGCATGGCCCGCTGAGTTACACCAGCATTTTGTGCCCATCCCAGGGTTGAGGGCAGGACGGTGGAGTGAGGCCAGTGGTCAGATCTTCATTTGGAATGATGGATCAGAATTTCAAGACTCAGGTTAGAGCATTGGTGGCGAGGTGGGAGTTCATGGTTAGCTGGTGAGTAGGGGTCAGGAGAACCTTGTCAAAGTTTATGGCAGTGGGGAGATAAGTATTTACCAAGATGATAGTGGTTGTAGTCCAATGATAGTGGTTGTAGTCCAATGGTGAGGGGCCTTGAGGAAATTCACAGCCAGGTCCTGGTAGATAATTTAAAGATAACCCTCTATATGGTTGGTTCCAAATATTGGATTCTACTGTCCGTTTCTGGCCAGGCAGGACCTTTTTAAGTCTTACTGACACAGGCCTCATGTTTGTTGCAGAGCTGCTTTGCAACAGCCAGTGTGCTCTGTATGCCATCCATACCAAAATGAATTTTCTACAGCTTTGGACACCACTGTATATGTTCCAAAAGCTCATCATACACATAGACTTTGCCATCTTTCAAGAACGATTCAGTGGTCACTTGATGCTTGTAGCAATTATAGTGCAAGTGTACCGTGCCGCATGACAGAATTCATAAGCCATTATTGAAGAATAAGCTTTGTATCAAGCAAATGTAACTTGTGTTGCAGGTTTTCAAGTTTTCTTCAGAGGTGAAAGTAGCCATGTTTGTGTTTCCCATTTCATTGAGAATACTTTTCAATGCCACTGATTATATGAGTAAGCTTGGCAGGCAAACAACAAAGAATAAGCTTGAATTGCTATAAAACAACGTGCTGCTCATTGTGTGACCTGAGAGATACTACATTTCCAGTTCAATTTATCTAGAATTAATCAAATAATCCTGCAAACATAAAAAAGCTGGATGCAAGGTATATCAGATTTATAAGTAAGACTAATGGATGCAGATGTGACTGCATATTCAATGGACAGCTGTCTAAATATTTATTTTGAGTTACAAAGGTACTCTGATTCATGGTTTCCTAATTCCTGGACAAAAAAAAAAAACATCAAAGAGTATATGTGAGCATTTTGTTGCTTTAAGCAATCATATCCTGAACCTTTGAGGTACATGGTTAGTGAAGCCACCTGATGAATTTTAAAAAAAAACAATCACACAAAAGCTTAAATATTGCAAAGTTGAAACAACACGCATGGATATGTTATGGTTAATTCAGATATTTAAAAAATTTTAGTAGGAAGATTGCCTCAAAGATTTGCAACTTTCTTGGAACATATTGCACCAATGCCTGCAAATTTACCATAGAATCAAGGAACTGCAGATGCTGGTTAAATGCAAAAAAGACACAAAGTGCTGGAGTAACTCAATGGGTCAGGAAGCATCTCTGGAGAACATGGATAGGTGACATTTTGGACAGGGCCCTTCTTCAGTCTGATTGTGTGGGGAGGGGGGGGGGATATAGCTGGAAGATAGGAGGGACAGGACTGGATACTGGTTAGGGGTTTCTTTGATAGGCAGATGGTTGAACAAAAGCCAGAATATGAGGTGCTGTTCCTCCTGTTTGCTTATGAGATCACTGGCAATGGAGGCCCAGGGCAAATAGGTTAGCATGGGAATGGGGAGAGGATTTAAAATGGGTAGCAACCAGGAAATTCAGTAAGCCTTGGCAGACCTGGCGAAAGTGTTCTGCAAAACGGTTGTGGTCACTTGTTTTTGCTGATGAACAGGAGGCACTATATGCAGTCGATGAAGTTAAAGGAGGTGCAAGTAAACCTCTGTCTCACCTGGAAGGACTGCTGGGGTCCCTGGATGGATGTGAGAGAGGAGCAGCAGGGACAGTGTAAGATTTGAGAAGTTTTCCCTCATTCTGCAAGCAACACCAAACCAAAGAGCTGCAGTTTGGACATTTTAAACGGGAGACTGGGGCTGATAGCGGAGAAAGGCTGCGGTCAGTTTACCAAGGGATGTCACAATCTGTGGGTCCTAAGATGGCTGCAGGACCTCGTGACCAGCCACAAAAGTAAAAACCTTACAGCCCAGTCTCTGGGTTTTCTGCAAAGCCGCGGCCAGAACAATGGATGGGTATTGGCCATGCAGAAACCTGCGAAACCAGGTCGAAGTCCAGACACTGGGGCGCTGACATCAGCATACTCACAATGCCCCAAGCCGACCTACACAGTTAATCTCGTTAAGGGGGCACAATAGCCCATAGAAAACTACCTGGTAGGTGATGGGAAACCAGTTAAACCCATCACCTCGCAACGAAATACCAATTAACACCGTCTGGCCATCCCCGGTACCCCGGACATAAGCGCAGATCAGAGAGAAAACTCAATACATATCTTTTAAACAAAGAGATCCCGAGATCTGGCGGGAGATAGGACGGGTCAGAATAGTATAACTGGCCACGACTTTTGGGTTTTAAACTGAAGAAGAAATACTGCAAGAAAAGTCAAGTCAAACGGATGCAGGAGGAAGAAAAGACAGGCAAGAAGAAGCGAAGTGCAAGAGAGAGGAACCGGCACGCAACTCGAGAAGAAATACTGCAAGAAAACCTGCAAGGAACGCAAGAAACGGAAGGAAGAAACTCAGGGGACAAGCACGACCCTCATGGAAAGCAGCGGAGAAGCAGCACGAACAGCCAGTAGCCCCAGTAATAGCCCCATGGTGAGCATGTACTCCGATCCTGCACATCCTGGGCACAGTTTAGTGTAGAGGGGAGGGTGGTTTGAATAAACGTGGGTGTGTAAATGAATGTGTGTTGGTCAATTTTGCGATGTGTCGTACGTTCCCCATCTTACAGTCGTGTATATGTCTTGTAGAACTGTGCGTTTTAGAATTCATAGTCAAAAGTATTCATGTAATTCGGTATGTGTCTTATAGATATGTCTTATAGAACTGTATAAGTATTCATGTACAATAGTCCCAAGCGCTCAATAAAAGCCTTTTTCCATTTAAACCCTGGTCTTCAAATCTGGTCTGGTTGAGTTTTTCTGCACTATAAACGCTCCTGCATCTAAGTCCAGTGTCTAGAACCGTAGGGGGTGAGTGGGTCGAACCACTCACGGGGAACCAGTGTGCGCGGCCTGGTCAAGGGATCAGAGCAAGGCACGGGGACCTTAGGTCGGGCGAAAGCTCGGCGCAGAAACCCCTTACAGATAATGGCGACCACGAAGGGACACTTGCAGCAGGACGATAGTGTACCAGAAAAAGATTTTAAAACTAGGGATGTAATGGACGAGCGCATTGCGGACTATGTTTTTAGCAAGGTGAATATCACCAAACAATGGATGTGTGGTTTGTTAGAGGACAAGCGCCCACTGGATGCAGCGATCCGGTGGACGGCCAGTAAAGCCCACAAGAAATCTGTAGAGAAGGCGGTCTGGCTGACCTGCTACAAAAAGCAGGTCCAGCTTTTGGACCGCGTGGTTGTGGCACAGGCAGCCCAGATCAGGGACCTTCAGGAGGAGGTAGAGGAGAAGGCTGCGGGTGGGAACCAATTGATCGAGGCTCTGGACTCTTTAAACAAGGAGCGCCGGGTCGTGACCAACCGCCACGAAGCCAGGGTAGAGTTGATGGAGTGTCAGATCACTGAGGCTATGCTCAGTGAGGGCAGGCTCCGGGAGCAGTGCGCTTCCCTGAGCCACCAGCTGGAGACCCAGGAAGAGAACCTTAAGGGAGTTAGGGCAGCCTATAAAATGGTTTTGGAGGACAGGTCGGAAGGGGCCGACCACGGGGCCTGCCTGCAGGAGATAGAGGGTCTGCGGGGTGCTTTAAATAAAGCAAGCGGGCTGGTCTGTTTGATGAACCCCCCCGGGGGCCAGTCACTAGCGGGTGCGAAGGTCCCGGTTCCGATCCCTAGAAAGACCATGGTGGCTTCAGCCCCCAGACTCCGTGATCCCCCTAGCTACGAGGCATCCTGGAAAAGGGGTAGTGTAGGGGAGAGAGAGAGAGAGAGGAGCTCCAGGTCGAGGACTCGGCACCGGCGCCCATGTGCCCGGTCCTGGAAACCAGACGGGGACCCACCGCGCTGAATGGGGACGCCGGACCCATTCAAAGCGAGATCATGGTGCCCCACAGCTCCCAGCAGTTAAGAGCCATGATCGGGCATGTAGCAAAATTGTCCGAATCAGGGGACCCTTCATTGCATTTCAGGGAGATAGAGCAAACCGCCGCAATCAACGGTTGTGACGAGGGAGAACGGGCAAAATTGTTGCTGTTCTCCCTGGACAGCTCGATCCTCCAATGCCTCTCAGATGAAAGTAAAAGAGGGACCAGGACCTACGATCTCCTACGGGACGAGGTCCTGGAAGTCTTGGGGATGGGCGATGAGGGTCCATTTGCCCGATTAGGGAAGACCCTCCAGATGGAGGGAGAACCCCCAAGGGTTTTTGCGGCGCGACTGTGGACAGTGTATCAGAGCAGCTGCCCGCACGTCCCCGCGCGGGATGTCCTGGTCGGGAATGGGAGAGCCCAGTGGCTCCGATGTTTGGTATCAAACAGCCTGGCAGCCGTCAGGGAGCAGGCGAAAGCCTGGTTTGATCCCACAAATAGTACGGAGGAGACGGTTTTGGACCGTCTCACGGTAGGGTATAGGAACACCCGGAGTACGTCTACCCGACTAGTAAAAGGGAAGGTGCACGTAGCGGAGGCTACTGCACCGGCCCAAAAGGAGTGGCGACAGGAGGGTAACCCTACCGCACAGTCCAAGTGTTTCAGGTGCGGTAAGGTGGGACACTGGCGGAAGGATTGCAGGGTCCACACCAAGGAAGATAGGGTTAGCATCATCCTGCGCGCTGATGTCCCAGTTAAGCCCGAGATCATCGAAACGATGATCGAGGTGATGCGGTCCCTCATGGCCGCACAGGGGAAGGTGGCAGTCGCTACCGGCTCCCCGGGTGCGGGGGGGGCACTGGACATTCACCAATGACATCAGCCCGCGCAGCCCGCCTACCTGTGTCCTCTCCGCTACGATGCGTGGAAGAGGCCGCTTGTGGAGATGGTAGTGGAGAGGCAAAGGAGCAATTATCTGTTGGACACGGGGGCTTCATGCACCGTGGTCCACACAGAGGAACCCTTTGACTCTCCCCTGTCCACAGGGGTCCCTTTCGCACTGGCGGGGTTCACAGGGAAGGAACAGGCTGGCGCACGTTCCATCCCGCTGTCCATTCATTTGGGGGCACTCCGCACCACATGGGAGTGTATCCTGATGAAGTGGACAGAAGGGGGTGGGAAGGGGATCATTGGATCCGATTTTTTGGTAAGCCATGGGATCCTCATGGACTTACGGAACCACTGCCTTTGGGTGGACAAGGGCGGTAAAGAGGAGATAATAGTAATTAGGGGAAAGGAGGGGAAAGGGACTCTGTGCACCATGAAGCCGCCCGAGGGTTACGACCTCGAGTGCATGGTGGCGGAGGTCCCGGCCGAACTACAAGAGTGTGTGGGGAACACCCTGAACGCGTTTGCGACCCACAAACACGATTGTGGTAGGGTAGTGGGGTTCGAGGTCAGCATAGACGGGGACCCCATGACCAGACCCCAGAGGCAGTACAATTTCCCCAAGGAGGCGGAACCCGATTTGGAGATAGCCATATCTTCACTGGTGCAGCAGGGCGTACTGAGGCCGATAGCCACACACGTAAACTCTCCATTGTGGCCGGTTAGGAAACCGGATAACTCATGGAGGGCCACGGTGGACTACTGGGTCCTCAACAGTAATATCCCCGCCTGCGCACCCACGGTGGCAGCAGTTGCCGACCTCATAGGAAGTATCCCAGCATCTGCGACCACGTTCACGGTGCTGGATATTTCAAATGGGTTTTGGTCCATTCCGCTGCGGCGGGAGGACCAGTACAAGTTTGCCTTTACTTTTAAAGGGCAACAGTATACCTGGAACTGCTTACCACAGGGTTTCCACAACAGCCCCAGCATTTTTCACCAGTGCATGGCGGATAGCCTGAGGGAGTTTAGCCAGCGCCACCAGGTCGTGCAGTATGTGGACGACCTCCTCCTGTTCACAGACACAAAGGAGGAGCACGGTCCACTGCTGGCCGAGCTGCTAGAGCTGCTGGCTAGGAAGGGTTTTAAGATAAACCCGAAGAAGGCACGGATCGGTCTGCCAGAGGTAAAATTCTTGGGTCTGACCATCTGCGCTGGGGAAAGGGCCATAGATCAGGCTAGGAGGGAGTCGGTGCAGGAGTTGCCGATTCCCTGTACAGTAACGGGTGTGAGGTCTTTCCTGGGACTGACCGGGTATTGCAGAGACTTCATCGAGGACTACGCGGCCACCGCAGCCCCGCTACTCCGACTCCTACACAAGGGAGTGGAGTGGTCTTGGGATGAGGGTTGCCAGGCCGCGTTCGAAAAGTTGAAAGGGGATCTGCAAACCGCACCGGCCTTAGGAGCCATAGATGGGGAGAAAGGGTTTTCTCTGGAGGTGGCAGCCAGTGAGGACAGCCTGAGTGCCGTGCTGCTGCAGGAACGGCACGGTAGGCTGCGACCAGTGGTGTACTCCTCCAGGGTGCTCACCGATGTGGAGAGGAGTTTCTCCAATTGCGAGAGGCACCTTTTAGCCACGCATTGGGCTGTGAAGAGGGCTTTAATCTTCACAGGAACCTCTCCAATCACTCTCCTCACCCATCACACACCCACCCCAGATGCTTCTGGATGGAAGGATCAAGGATGGGACTGTCAGCAGCGCCCGCATCGCGCGCTGGACCCTCCTCCTTTCACAGATGAATCTGAAGATTGAAGGTCTGTGCGAGCCCAAGCTCGCGGCAAATTTAGTATATCCCGGAACGGCCCATCGGTGTTCCGTGGAGGGGGTCTGGGACGTCGACATAGGTCTACGGGCTGGGATCCATCCCACAGGCCGGGAGATCTATGTGGACGGCTCCAGCACGGTGTCAGCTGGCGAACGACTCACGGGATGTGGAATTTATGACCCCAAGGCAGGCATTGCCTTGGCAATTAAGCTCCCCAGTATCATGAGCGCGCAGCAGGCCGAGCTGTCCGCTGTGCCGTACGTTATTACCCACCCAGAGAGGTTCCCAACCCCGAACACGATCTGCTCGGACAGTATGTTTACCTGCAATTCGTGTACCGAGTACCTGGCCATCTGGTCCCGTCACGGATACACTTCCTCAGACGGGAGGCCTTTATCTGTTAAACCCCTGCTAGAGCAGATCTTGGCCGCAGTAGGGGAGAAAGGGGAGGTTTTTATACATAAGGTGAAGGCCCATTCCACCACAGAGCCCCGGTGGGAGGGCAACAGGCAGGCGGACGCCCTGGCTAAGGAGGGCGCCCGCAGTGGCATTTTCTATGGGCACAGGCAGATAGCAGCGATCCAGGGTAAGGAGGGTAACGTTGGGACCCCAAAGGTCACATTGCCTCTGGACCTGAGGACCGTCCAAGCTCAGGATCCTGCTTTAAAAGCCGTCCTCAGAGCTGTTAGTGAGGGCGAGCAGGTAGAGGGTCTCTACGGTAAGGCGACCCTCTCCGTAAAAGAAGGCATGCTCTTCCATGCCGAACAGTGGGCTGTGCCACAGCAGCACAGGAGGGAGTTCCTCCAGCTGGCACATGAGGGTCCAGGGGCAGGGCACCCCGGACCGGAGGTTACGTGGCAGCGGGTAGAGCAGGCGGGATGGTGGCCGGGGCTTAAGGACGATGTCCGTGAGTTCTGCGCCAGCTGCCTCGTCTGTGCTGCCATTAACCCAGGCCCCCAGAAATGGAAAGCGCCCATGGGACACGTCAGGAGGGTGGAGGGACCATGGCAGTCGATCCAGATCGACTACATCGGGCCCTTGCCCACCACCCAAGGAGGCTATAAGTACTGCCTCGTCCTCATTGACGTGTTCACCAAGTGGGTGGAGGCTTTCCCCTGTAAGGCAGCTACGGCACTGGGCACTGCCAAGATCCTGGTCCGGGAGGTGTTCTCACGGTGGGGACTCCCTCGTTTTGTGGAGTCCGACCAAGGGAGTCATTTCACCGGACAGGTAATGCAGAACACCCTCATGCTTCTGGGCATTGAGGGGAAGTGGCACGTAGCCCACAATCCCCAGTCATCAGGGATTGTGGAGCGCATGAACCGGACACTGAAAGAAAGGTTGAGGAAGGAGACTATGGGCTCGCCCCAAAAATGGGCGGAGGTCCTGCCCCTAGTCCTCATGGGCATCAGGGCCAGCCAGTCTAAGAGCACGGGGTATTCCCCGTACGAGCTGATGACTGGCAGGGTTATGCGCACTCCCACCCATGTTCTGGCCCCGGTGCTCACGGAAGGTCTGCTCGAAGAGGTTAAGAGGGACAGGTTTGTCCAGAACCTCTTCGAGCATCTGAAGCAGGTCCACGGGCAGGCGGATGGGAACATGGGAAGGCAGCACCTGGGCAACAAGCTGTTGCTGGAGCCGCGCAAGCTGCAGGAGTGGGAGGTAGGAGAACTGGTAATGATTCGGAACTACGCTAGGGTAGGTAGTTTCGAACCACTCTACATGGGGCCCTACAGCATTGTAGATAAAGCCAGCCCCATGGTCTACGCCGTGAAGATGCCCCGGCGGATTAAGTGGTTTCATATCAACCAATGTAAATTGTACAAGCCGGGAGCACAGGGGTCAACCACAGGGGCCAGCCCTGTGAGTGGGGACTCACAGCCAAGGATGAGGCAGGTCACGCAGACAGGCAAGGTTGCCTGCGTGAGGGGGGAGGACATTCTCCAGGAATGGAGGGTCTCACGTTTTGGGTGGGATTCAGATGAGGAAGAGCCTGATCAGCTCGACCAGGGGCTGGATCCCATTACGGAGGAGTCGGAGTCGGAGGGGGACGACAGTAACGTCCCCGACTCAAGCACCAGGAAGGCGGGGGTAGCGGGCGAAGGCTCACCACCTGTAGGTACAGGCAGGGTGAGGTCGGATGCCGCGGGTATACCCAGCACCAAGGGGGCAGAGCTGGATGAGGAGGGGCCAGGGTCGGCAGCTGCGGGGGGTACCCGAGCTGCGGCACGGCAGGAACCGGTCCTCAGCCAGGCTGTCCAGGGGGCAGTGCCTAAGGTGACTCTCTGTAGGTCTAGTAGGGAACCCCAACCTAGAAAGTTTTGGCCAGAGGTCAATCACGCCCCGAGGTACGGGAACCAAGTGAGGAGGAGGGAGCTAACGTTTCAGAGGAGGTTTAGCCCCCGACAGGCAGCAACGGGCTGCGGAGGATCAAAGGTGGGAGACAGCGTGGTGCAGCCGCAGGAGACGAACCGCTGCAGCCCTGACAGGGATTAGCTGAGCCGCCCTGGGAAGGCGGCGCTGTATTATATTTCAGATAGATAAGGATTAGGTAATTAGATAAGGATAAGTAATTTAGATAAGTTTTGTGGGGATAGTTGTAAATAAAGTTGATGCGTCCAGGATGTGTGGGTGTGGGGTGCAGGCTGGGGGTCGAGACCCGCCCGCAGAGGCGTTAACAAAGCCAAGCGCTCCCCAAGAGGCTGGCTATACCATATTTTATCTGTTTTTCTGGAGTGGAAGGAGGCACTCGTATGGTGGATCGTTGCCGCGGCGATCGGATGTGGGTGGGCCTATCGGGGCCGCACCAAGAACATCATCATTTACGGCTGCTCCGGGGACACGGCTCCCATCGCGACCGATGGGACTGGAAGGAGAGAAGCGGAGGAGACCGCAGTTCACTTCCATGAAGGCCGGTGGCCGGTGTGGCTGGGATCGAACTCTTCAGTATTCCAGCGCCTCAGGCTTTGGTTATCGGGACACTTCGTTATTGTGCCCGAGAGTCAAAATCGTCGCCCAAAGGGTAAGCGCCACCGTTGGCAAAAGGATCTGCCTGGTATGCACGGGGAAGGTCCCCGCGAGCAGGCAGTGGTGGCTGAGGAAAACGACCAGGACAATGGCCATCTCCACTGTTGAGTGGGAGAGACTTGACAACGACACTCACAGGACTATTTCTGGGACTAAAGAACAGTTGAGTGTGTGTTGGGACAAATGGTGGGAACCGGATGAGGGGATTTATATGTGTATGTGGGGTTCGAGGTATCGCTGACGTGCGGGTGGGCGAGCAGGACCCAGCCGCAAGCTGCTAGAAGGGCGGGCCCCTCCGCACCGAGTGAACTGTGTTTTGCATTGTCCTTTTTCAAAATTATATAAAGAATGATTGTGTTGAAGGAATGTAAAAAAATGTATCATTTTGCTGTTGTGTTGTTTTCATGTCCTACATTAAAGCTGACACCAGTAGGAGGATGGTGGAGGCATCAGCCTGGGACAAGGTGTAGGTGTATATGTCTGACATGAAAATGTACATACTTGTAATATAGCTTTGCCCGGGACACGGGCAGTAAAGGTCAGCCTAAAAGATGGGGACTGTACGTTCGCAATGGAACACTAGTTTAGTTAAAACCTCAGGGGTCTGGATGTGGAGAATCGGGAAAACATTGCTCAACCACATTATTTAATTGATTCGATAAGCTGGGGTTATGCAAATCAACAGGAGGGACTGTAAGATTTGAGAAGTTTTCCCTCATTCTGCAATCAACACCAAACCAAAGAGCTGCAGTTTGGACATTTTAAACGGGAGACTGGGGCTGATAGCGGAGAAAGGCTGCGGTCAGTTTACCAAGGGATGTCACAATCTGTGGGTCCTAAGATGGCCGCAGGACCTCGTGACCAGCCACAAAAGTAAAAACCTTACAGCCCAGTCTAGGTTTTCTGCAAAGCCATGGCCAGAAAAATGGATGGATATTGGCCATGCAGAAACCTGCGAAACCAGGTCGAAGTCCAGACACTGGGGCGCTGACATCAGCATACTCACAATGCCCCAAGCCGACCTACACAGTTAATCTCGTTAAGGGGGCACAATAGCCCATAGAAAACTACCTGGTAGGTGATGGGAAACCAGTTAAACCCATCACCTCGCAACGAAATACCAATTAACACCGTCTGGCCATCCCCGGTACCCCCGGACATAAGCGCAGATCAGAAAGAAAACTCAATACATATCTTTTAAACAAAGAGATCCCGAGATCTGGCGGGAGATAGGACGGGTCAGAATAGTATAACTGGCCACGACTTTTGGGTTTTAAACTGAAGAAGAAATACTGCAAGAAAAGTCAAGTCAAACGGATGCAGGAGGAAGAAAAGACAGGCAAGAAGAAGCGAAGTGCAAGAGAGAGGAACCGGCACGCAACTCGAGAAGAAATACTGCAAGAAAACCTGCAAGGAACGCAAGAAACGGAAGGAAGAAACTCAGGGGACAAGCACGACCCTCACGGAAAGCAGCGGAGAAGCAGGACGAACAGCCAGTAACCCCAGTAATAGCCCCATGGTGAGCATGTACTCTGATCCTGCACATCCTGGACACAGTTTAGTGTAGAGGGGAGGGTGGTTTGAATAAACGTGGGTGTGTAAATGAATGTGTGTTGGTCAATTTTGCGATGTGTCGTACGTTCCCCATCTTACAGTCGTGTATATGTCTTGTAGAACTGTGCGTTTTAGAATTCATAGTCAAAAGTATTCATGTAATTCGGTATGTGTCTTATAGATATGTCTTATAGAACTGTATAAGTATTCATGTACAATAGTCCCAAGCGCTCAATAAAAGCCTTTTTCCATTTAAACCCTGGTCTTCAAATCTGGTCTGGTTGAGTTTTTCTGCACTATAAACGCTCCTGCATCTAAGTCCAGTGTCTAGAACCATAGGGTGTGAGTGGGTCGAACCACTCACGGGGAACCAGTGTGCGCGGCCTGGTCAAGGGACCAGAGCAAGGCACGGGGACCTTAGGTCGGGCGAAAGCTCGGCGCAGAAATCCCTTACAACAGGTGTTACATGTCCTTGGGTTGCAGGTGAAAGTACCTGGGGAGGAGATGGTTTGAGTGGGAGGGATGAGTGGACGAAGGAGTTTCAGAGGCAGCAGTCTCTGTGGAAGGTGGAAAGGGGTGGGAATGGGAAAATATAACCAGTGGTGGAATCACATTGGAGGTGGTGGGAATGAAAGAAAATGATGTGCTGGATGCGAATGCTGGTGGTGTGAAATGCCAGGATCAGAGGACCCCTATCCTTGTTCCTTTTTGGGGGGGGGGGGGTGGGAGGGGGAGCGACAGTAGAACTACGGGACACAAAGTAGATGTGGGCGAGGGTTCCATCTTTGACAGCGGGGGGAACAATATTTACTAAAGAAAGGAGACATCTCGGATGTAAGATCTAATGTTACTTGATCCTGTCATTTTAAAATTTAAATAATTAACAACTCCCAGGGATATCTCATGGTAAGATATCAGACTTTTTGTTGTTGGCTACAAAATAATTCACAGATTTTAATTATTTAAATTTTGAAATGGCAGGGTTATCTTACTTTATTGGCAAACCCATCTATGTTTTCTACTGCACAGCGGAGAAATAGCAGCTTATATCAAAGGTAAAACCTAGGATCATTCTCTTTTACTCCTAATAAGGCATGTGGATTTTCAACGTTCTCTGAATAAAGTTTCTCATTGCCTGGATGAGTTTTAGTTCTTTAAAATGGAATTGTTGTCCACATATTTTAAGGACTTTTCACTGTCAATCTATCATACAATTTGTCTTGTGGTTTAAATAACATATATTTATGTTATTGTGTTTGGTAATGGGCGGCGCGGACACGATGGGCCGAAGGGCCTCTTTCTGTGCTGTAGGACTCTATGACTCTATTTGCCCAGAACCCAACAATGTTTTGCATACTCACAAGTGCAGAAAACATCTTCAAATGTTTAGCTTCCAGGGCTATCTTACAGTAAGATATCAAACCCTGTGCTGTCGGCTACAAAATAATCCTGTTTTAAAATGCATGTTACAGATTAAATCTTTGCAATTTAGTCTAAATTTTGACTATTTTCTCACGCTACTTGGATTGGATTTTCTAACCCGACATCGGGTTATTAGCAATATTCTGGAAATGGAGGGCGAAAAGTAAAACAGAGCCTTGATGTTATTTTGTTTCTTTACATTAATTTGATATTTGAATGATCATCCCCTGTTTCATTAATAAACTGTGGGTATCTCAAAAGAGCTGAAGTTGAGACTACTGATCCTAATGGATACCGAATGGTGCAGTGGGTTGGCACATTGCCCTTTCACCTCTGGCAGCTGGCTCTGAATCCATCCAGACTGTCTTATTCTCTGCAGCAGCAGCAATGATAAGTGATGTAAAAAATGATTCTCATTTGTAGATCAAATAAAAAATCAGGAACATTAGATTGTGCTAAATTTCAGCTGGATTCTCCCACCACCCCCTTCCTCTCCAATCCTCACCTACACTCTAGATTTCTTATTTTATGGGGTGAAAACTGATTTTATCAGACAGCACTGCATTTCATGCAGAGCACATTCTGAGCCTGATTTGTGTTGGGGAAGAAGGAAATAAGCACAATAAAACCATCAACTACCACCATTTAAATTGCATCTACTACCATAAATAATATTCTTCACTCATTTCCTTATACACAAGAGACAAGTTTCAACACAATTTCTTCCCCTACCTTCCTCATCCCTCCATTCTTAAATCGCCTTCAATTCAGAAAAATAACGTCTCTTGGGATATTTCACCACAAATGTACGACATAAAAAACATCAAGTAAATTAGTGGGAAGGAACAGAGTTCTGTGCTGTGCTGTGCTGCATGTTGAAATACTACCTTGGGTTTTTTAATCTAGCGAATATGCCTTAATGCTAACAATGAATTAAAATAACAATTACAGTAACAATGCATTCTTACAAACACGGAAAATGTAAAATTGTTATTGAAATATTTAAATAGACATGTTAATCTTGGAAATAATCTGCTAATAAACTGAAAATAAAGTCTATAAAGAGTTGCATTAGCAGCAGCAGAGCAAATGAATGTAATCCTGGCTGAAAACCTGGTTAATGTACATTAAAATAAAGTGTTTTCACTGATAGGATAGATGCAGATTTCTCCGCAGAGACGATATTACTTGGTCTATTGGCCACAGGCACAGAATTTCAGGTGATTTACAATTAAATTCACCTAACTCAATGCAAATATATATATTTTTTTTCTTCAATTCATTTTATGTAAGTGTCATCAAAATCAATTACAATGTATTTAATCTTATTATTCAATATTTCTTTCAATTTTTGTATAACCTTCGTGCAACTAATAATTAAAAATTGATTGAGTCACGAGTACTGAGATCGGCAAATGAGTAAAGTAAGTTAATCTGCATTTGAAGCACCAACTTCACCGATAACAATTATAACTAGTAATGTTAATTCAGTTCAGCAATCTGAAAAGCACTCAAGGCTGACACAAGAATTTTCCATGAACTATGAGGATTGTAAAGAAAGGCATCTGTTAAAATTGCAATTATTATTTAGAACTGCATTAGTAAAGTCAATATCATTGATAAAACAGCACGTTTATTTTCCCAAGTTATTTTTCAATAATCTATCATTAAAGTCCTTTTCTTAACTCATTTAAGAAAACGGTACACCATAGCGCCACAATTTCGCCACCTCCACTTGTCCCTCAAGCGCCACAAAACGGTGCACATCAGCGCCACAATTTCTGCGCCACGCTATTCACCATTATCCTGGACATAATGTCTCACAACATTCAAATTCAAGCTACATTTTTAAAAAAGCTACAGACATTTTAAAATTTAAAAATTCACTTTCTAACCCATTTACTGAAACTCCTCAGTGTATGACGTCACAATGGGCCACGTTCGACTTCATTTGCTCCTCACTCGGCAAAACAAGATGGCCGCTTGCAGCGCCGCCGCCCGCCTCCCCTCTCCCCCCTCACCTCGCCCGGCCCCGCCCCGGCAGACACTCACACGTCGAAGTCAACGTTGAACGCACGGGCACTGGTAAGTGCCTTTCGCAGCCAACGGCTCCACGGAGGGGAGTGGGCGTGGCGGCCGAGTGGGTGGAGGGGAGGGTGGGGGTAGGTGGAGGAGGGGAGTGGGGTGGAGGGAGGAGGGGGAGAGTGGGGGTGGGGGGAATGGGGGTAGGGGGAGGAGGGGGAGAATGTGGGTCGGGGGTCGGGGAGAGTGGGGGTGGGGGGAGGAGGGGGGTGGAGGAGGGGGTGGGAGAGGGGGTTGGTGAGGGGGCGGAGGGGAACAGTGGGGGTGGGGGGAGATGGGGGACAGTGGGGGGCAGGAGAGAGTGGGGGTGGGGAGGAGGGGAGAGTGGGGATGGGGGGAGGGAGGTGGCGGTCAGGAGAGGGGGAGGAGGCATAAGGGTGGGGAGGGGGGAATGGGGGTGGGGAGGGAGGAATGGGGGTGAGGGCAGGGGAGGGACAAGTGGGGGGGTAGGGGGGATGTAGTGGGTCAGTGGGGGGAGGATAAGGGGAATTGAGTGGGGGGGGGTTGAGGGCGCTACACCAATACAGGAGAGGCTTTGAGTCCAGGGCTCACTCAGTGACAATACGCTCTCCCCTTCCCTGTTCCCCCTCTACGAGGAATGGGCCCAACGGGTCAACTTGGTCTAGTACCAAATAAAACATCAAGGTCAATTTAATGATTGCACGGCACATAAACTAAATGTAAGGATTACAAAGAATTTCATAGTAGTTCAAATCAAATGAGAAATATATTTTATTTTATTAAATTTGAAAAATGGAGTGTGCAAACCATCGACCTCATTTTATACTGAAGGAATTTTTCATCAATTTTACTGAGCAGTTTTAGCATCAGCCTAGCATGACTCCTTCTGCAGCTTCAAACAATTGCTCTGCTGAACCTCTTCTGAAGACCTTATATTTGTATTAAAACGCATTACCAACAAGAGGTCTAATTGAATAATTAGGATTATAAACAATTTTTTGAAGTGTTTGGATTAAGGGATACAGCAGAGTCCAGCCGCTGCATTATAACATGTGTCAGAATTTATCATTTGTGTTAAGTCCATTTTCCAACAGAAAATATTAAGAGTAAAGCCATCATAAGACATACATGCATAAATCTATGGGTGTCCTGTTGTGTGCAGAACTTCACAACTACTGAGTAGTATATAATTTCTTTACTGTTTTTGTGTCCTGCCTGAACCAGGATATCACAAAACCTTTTAAATAGGAAATGCATGCAGGGTATTAATTGTGGTAAGTTTACTTTCACAACATTTGATCAGTTTTATTTTCTGGGAACTTTAAAGAGACAACTTACCATATCCATGAATGCCTCCTGAAGGGAAAATTATTCACATGCATCATTTCCATGAATCTTGCTTTGCAGGGATTCCTCCCAATTCGTTAAATGGAAACTGTGCAGACACTTTAATGTACAATAAACTTCTGGTAGCAATCTAGTAGATTCTCTCTATTAATATTGACCATATGAGAGATCATTTTTTGCAAATCTGCTTGTCAGTGGATTGTTTTTCTTTGAAGAGAAGCAGTTTAGAACCACATCAGAGTTTCAAGCGTTACTGCTGTTATTGTCGTAGCAGTGTATGACTATTTGTTGAAGTTCAACAATAGAAAGAGATATCTAATCTCCTGCTCCTAGTGGATGTAGGCAATCAAAATCTTACTTGAGATCCAGTACAAAGAAAAAGGCAGGAAGAAACAGTCCAACAATGAAAATATTCCATCACGCAGCATTGTGTAAAATTTCCAGATGAAAACAGAGGCGGCAATGTCGCAGACTCTTAATTCCCACAGAAGGAAACAGTGTGTGGTTTACTTTCTTTTTCTTTGTATTCTTTCTTCAAATCGTTCAACTTTCTGACCCAGTGGATTCATTACAGCTATGAAATACTTCTTCATCGAGTTTATTCCTTCAAGGATAATGATATTGATATAATAATCATAATGTACTCAAACTAAATAAACTTTTTATTACTGTTAAAAGGACAGCGATTCAGTCATCCACATTTGCAGCAAGGTGCTTCCTGCTCCCAGCCCCGAGGTGATACTTAGCTGCCATCACAAATATTTGTGTGATTGTTCTCTCATTTGGATTTATAAAACTATGAGGGTAATATTTTTAAATATACATGTTTTTTTTATTAAACCAATGTGAGCTTCTATGCTCAAAAACAATTAAACTGTTGATCCCTTTAATCCACGCAGCTTGTGCAAATTTGGCATAACAGTAGATAACAAAGAACAATAGGCTGTCACAAAAGAAGGTGAAGAGGAATGCTCCAGGGCTGAATGTCATCTAAGAACCTCTCCCCTACCGTCCAGGTTCCTTTTCCTCGAATCTTGTTTACCAACAGTTGTCATCACTGTTCTGTCATTGTAAACGGGATCATCTGCTTGAAGTCTGTGTTCTTCAAACTCTGCATTTTGTAGAGGCGCAACAATAGAAAAGGCTTTCAAAAGCAAAGTGTCCTGATAATGCTCATGTAGCGTATGGGTTCAGTCATCTCTGGAGTATCGGACATGCGGCACAGAAATTTTCAGCACATTCTCAATGACTGGGTTACTTTACTCTGCTGCAGAACCAGCTTCAATCTTGTGAGAATGCTGCTGCGCAGAGGATGTGCTGTCGTCAAGGGGCCCCCTGAGGTAGGTTCCATTTTCAACAAATTTATTTGTCAGGTTGTTTTCAGTTATTATTTTAACAAGTGGATTTATTAATCTTATTACAGTTGCTGGGATAAGTAGGTTATTGCTGCATTTCCTCATTTTCATCTGATGCACAAAAATGTCACTCATAATTGGATTGAGTAGAATACCCTAAAAGACCCCTTGACAGCATGGTTAATGCCTTTTTAGGACAAGTGGGAAGTAGTAAACAATGAACTAAACAGTTATAGGATATAAGCTTCAAAAGACAAATGAAAAACACCAGTTCAAGCAATTAAAATAGGTATTTACACCACTTTTAAGAATGAAACATTAGGTTTTGTTTGTAAGACAATTTCTTTAAAAATGCAATCATGGTTCAATATTTTTCATATTACAGATGTACTCTCAATGAATATTGGAATTACTGCTTAACAACAGAATTATCGAATTAAAATAATTAAATTAGTCTTAATGGACAATAACTTCCTATATTTCCTACTGAAGTAAACTGCCAAGGAACCGCTCAGTGCCACAGTGCTGCATTGCCACAGTATGGTTCAGTGTTATGCTTTGCAAAAGCTGCTTCTTTATCTCCGGCCCAGTTCTTACCACCCAGATGACAATGGCGGGGGGGGGGGGGGGGGAGGGGCAGCTTTGATATTTTTGCCATCTGCAATACCCTGTAATTTAAACTTCCTCATTTGGTATTCAATATTTTCACAAGAAAAAAACAAGAGTATTCGGTTTATCACAAATTACATTTATCTGTTCACTGTTAGTTTGGTTAAATAGCTATGCTGATTCAACTAAACAGCATAAAGCTGGAGAAACTCAGTGGGTTAGGCAGCATCTGTGGAGGCAAAGGGATAGTCAACATTTTGGGTTGAGACCCTGTATCAGGACTGAGAATGGAGAAAGCAGATAGCCAGTATAAAGAGGGGTAAATGGGGCGGACAGGGGCTAGTAGTTTATGTGGACCAAGGAAGGGCGAGGAATGATGGGCAGATGGATCCGGTAGCTGAGGGGGAAGGGTAACAATGGAGGAGGCTCAGGACAGAAAGGTCAGATTGGGAATGGGAGGGGTAGTTGAAGTGCTGAGCCACCGGGAGATCAGGTAGGTTAAGACGGACTGAGCGGAGGTGTTCAGCGAAACGATCCTTGAGTTTAATGATAGATTTAGTGGTGATTATGGTGTTGAATGTCGAGCTGTGGTCAATTACATCACCCTGACATGCATATTATTATTGTCCAAGTGGTCCAGTGCAGAGTGAAAAGCTGGAGAGATCACATCACCCATTGATCTGTTGTGGCGGTAGGCGAATTGTGGTGGGATGTTGTGATATGATGTATGTTGGCTATGTTGGTACAAGCACAGGTGGGACCTAAGGGAGAATGGTTCCAGGAGTGTACATTAACACGAATGAATGAATGAATGAATTAAGTTTATTGGCCAAGTATGTACACATACAAAGAATGTGCCTTGGTACATACAGTAAACAATTAAGAATAAGCATAAAACATTAAGAATACATCATTACGATTTAAACATGTGAGTGAAATAAACCAGAGCAAAAAGAGACTACAGACTTTTGGTTATTGAGTAGAGCTACTACTCGCAGAAAAAAGCTATTTTTATGTCTGGCTGTGGCTGCTTTGACAGTCCGGAGTCGCCTTCCAGAGGGAAGTGCTTCAATGAGTTTGTGGTCAGGGTGATAGAGGTCAGAGATGATCTTGCCCGCTCACTTCCTGGCACTTGCAGTGTACTTTCGTCAATGGGGGGGGGGGGCTCTGGATGTCGTGCTTGGTGGCTGAGCCAAACCAGACCATGATGGAGACGGTGAGAACGGACTCAACGAGGGCAGTATAGAACTGGACCGTCAATGCCTGTGATAGATTGTGTTTCCTCAGCTGCCGCAGGAAGTACATCCTCTGTTGGGCCTCTTTGACTGTGGAGTCATTGGTGGCCCCCCATTTAAGGTCCTTGGAGATGATGGTTCCAGGTAACTTAAATGACTCCACAGATGTGACTGTGGTGTTGTTGATGGTGAGTGGGGGGAGGGGAGGGGAGCTCTCCTAAAGTCTACAATCAGTTCCACTGTCTTAAGAGCATTGAGCTCCAGGTTGTTGTGATGGCACCAGGACGCCAGCTGTGTCACTTCCTGTCTGTAGGCAGATTCCTCCCCATCCTGGATCAGTCCAATCAGGGTTGTGTCATCCGCAAACTTGAGAAGCTTGACAGAGGAGTCTGTGGAGGTGCAGTCGTTGGTGTAGAGAGAGTAAAAGAGAAGGGAGAGTACGCAGCCTTGCGGTGCTCCTATGCTGAGGGTCTGCGGGTCCGAGATGTGTTTTCCCAGCCTCATATGCTGCTTCCTGTCTGTCAGGAATTTGATGATCAACTGACAGAGGGGTTCAGACACAGTCAACTGGGAGGGTTTGGAGTGTAGCAGCTCTGGCACAACAGTGTTAAATGAAAAGCTAAAGTCCACAAACACAATCCTTGCATAGGTGCCCTTGCGGTCTAGGTGCTGGAGGATGATGTGCAATCATCATCCACTGATCTATTGGCCCGGTATGCAAACTGCAGAGGGTCCAGCAGGGGGGTTGTGAAATATAACAAACCTTCCACTTCATGGATCTTAAGTATGGTTAATGTGAGAGCAGAAGAATTGAAGAAAGGTACGCTTATGAAGGGAAATAATAATTTTGAAGGTGACCAGACCAAACCATATAAGGTAACTGGGGCCAATTTTAGCAAATAATGGGTCAGGAAATTATGTTATGTAGTCCTGATTTAGGTAAGGAGGGAAATGAAACATAGAAAATATGTGCAGGAGTAGGCCATTCGGCCCTTCGAGCCATTCAATATGATCATGGCTGATCATCCAAAATCAGTGCCCTTACCTGCTTTATCCCCATATCCCTTGATTCCGATAGCCTCAAGAGCTCAATCTAACTCTCCCTTAAAAATATCCAGTGAATTGGCCTCCACTGCCTTATGAGGCAGAGAATTCCACAGATTCACAACTCTCTGGGTGAAAAAGTTTTTCCTCATCTCAGTCCTAAATGGCCTACCCCTTATTCTTAAACTGTGACCCCTGGTTCTGGACTCTCCCAGCATTGGGACCATTTTTCCTGCATCTGACCTGTCCAATCCCTTTAGAAACAATCCTCCTGGATGAGATGAGCTTCATGTCCGTTTGGGGTGTGAGATGGGCTGGAGCTGGTTGATGATGTAGAGTTAGCGATGGGCGACAAGTCGGAGACAGCCTTAAAGGTGAAAAAAATCCCAGCTGTACAAATGATAATGAGCACAGGAGGTAACAGAGGAAGAACACTTCAACATAATTGATTTAATTATATATTCACAAAAGTTACAAAAAATGGTTTGAAGCCCTAAAAGTTTCACGCTATTTTGTTTTATCTAGCAGTACGGGTTATCATTGGAATTGTAAACTGAGAGATCATACTACTGTTCTCACCTCATGTTCACAGTTCACATGAAAACACAGCCTACAGCAAAATATCATGAGATTATTTTAAGACTAAGAGCAGTAACTATTTTAATGAAAATGTCCCAACAGTCCGTCTGTCCTTTCTTTTGTTTTTTGTTATTTTAAGTACGTGATAAAGAATATGTTTTAGCTTTCTTAGGTTTGTTTTATGTGGGAGGGGGGGGGGGGGGGGGCTGGGGGAATCCCTTTGCCGGGGATCGACTGTGGAGAGCTCCAATCGCGGGCCTGTGGACTTTAACATCGTGGAGCCCGTGGTCCCTGATTAGAGACCGATTCGAGAGCTCCAAGCCACGGAGAGTTTCAGCCATCCCGACGAGGGAGTTTCGATCACCCCAACGCGAGGGCTTTGGATCGCCGGCAGCGGGAGCTTTGATCGCCCCAACTGCGGATGTTTCGACAGCCCTGACCGCGGGAGAATAAAGAGGGGGAAGATTGGATTTTATTACCTTCCATCACAGTGAGGAATGCGGGGAGCCGTTGTGGTGGATATTTATGTTAAATTTTATTTTATGTGGCTGTGTGTCTTGTTGTTTTTCACTTAGTATGGCTGCATGGTAACTCAAATTTCACTGTACCTTAATTGGTACATGTGACAATAAACTGACCTTGAAACCTTGAAATGCGGTTTGGCCAGTGCCTTATAAAGCCCCAACATTACATCCCTGTTTATATATTCTAGCCATCTCATACACTGGAATTTAGAAGGATGAGGGGGGATCTTATTGAAACATATAAGATAATTATGGGATTGGACACATTAGAGGCAGGAAACATGTTCCCAATGTTGGGGGAGTCCAGAACAATGGGCCACAGTTTAAGAATAAGGGGTAGGTTTTAGAACGGAGATGAGGAAGAACTTTTTCAGTCAGAGAGTGGTGAAGGTGTGGAATTCTCTGCCTCAGAAGGCAGTGGAGGCCAGTTCGTTGGATGCTTTCAAGAGAGAGCTGGATAGAGCTCTTAAGGATAGCGGAGTGAGGGGGTATGGGGAGAAGGCAAGAACGGGGTACTGATTGAGAGTGATCAGCCATGATCGCATTGAATGGCGGTGCTGGCTCGAAGGGCTGAATGGCCTACTCCTGCACCTATTGTCTATTGTCTATTGTCTATTGTCTAAAATAAATCCTCACCTTGCATTTGCCT
The DNA here is from genome assembly GCF_053455715.1 of Rhinoraja longicauda. Classification (NCBI taxonomy): domain Eukaryota; kingdom Metazoa; phylum Chordata; class Chondrichthyes; order Rajiformes; family Arhynchobatidae; genus Rhinoraja; species Rhinoraja longicauda. The sequence goes on from NC_135953.1 coordinate 51,363,844, forward strand.
CCTTACTACCATTTCAACTTGCAAATGAACCTTTTGGTACTCCTGTATCAGCACTCCCAAGTCCCTTTGCACCTCCAATTTCCAAATCCTCTCCCCATTTATTCCTACTACCAAAATGTATGACTCCACAATTTGCTAGACTATATTCCATCTGCCACTTCTCTGCCCACTCTCGCAACCTGTGTCCAAGTCCTTCTGCAGAGTCCTTGCTTTCTCTACACGACCTGCCCCTTCACCTATTTATCGAATCATCCGCAAACTTTGCCACAAAGCCTTCAATCCGCTCATCCAACGTGAAGAGTAGCAGCTCCAGCACCGACCCTGCAGAACTCCACTAGTCACTGGCAGCCAACCAGAAAAAGCCCCTTTTATTGCCACTCTTTGTCTTCTGCCATCCAGCCAACCTACTATCCAGGCTAGTATCTGCCCTTTGATACTGTGGGTTCTCATCTTCCTAAGCAGCCTAAGCACCTTATCAAAGGCTTTCTGAAAAACTAACTAAACACCACCTACTGACTCCCCTTTGTCTGTCCTGTTATTTACTTCTTCAAAGAATTCCCGCAAATTTGTTAAGAAAGACCTCCCGTTCACAAAGCCATGCTGACTTTGGCCTATTTTATGCTGAACTTCTAAGTACTCCATAACCTCATCCTTTATAATGGATTCTTAAAATCTTACCAACCTCCGAAGTCAGACAAACTGGCCTATAGTTCCCACTATTCTGCCTTGTTAAATCTTATTACTTTCATTTTATTTCTCCCTTGCCTCAGCATGCAAATGTGTGTCAAAGTATAGGATTTTCATTCAGATTATCTGGGTTGACTATTTGAACATTGCTCATAAAAGAACTATCAGAATCCCATTCAGCGGAGGTGCAGAACCTGGCGCACTGGTGCTCGGATAACAACCTGTCCCTAAATACCACCAAGACCAAGGAGCTGATCATCAACTTCCGTAGGTCACATAACGGGGAATATGCCCCGATCTCTATCAACGGGGACAGTGTGGAGAGAGTGTCCAGCTTCAAGTTTCTGGGCACTCACATTTCGGAGGACCTAACATGGTCCAATAACACTGCTGCGCTGGTCAAGAAGGCACAACAAAGACTGTTCTACTTAAGAACACTGAAAAAGTCTGGTCTACCCCAACAGCTGCTGACGACCTTCTACCGCTGCACCATAGAGAGCATCCTAACGAATGGCATCCCTGTGTGGTACCTCAGCTACACGGAGGCAGAAAGGAAAGCTCTACAGCGGGTAGTCCATAGAGCTCAGAGGGCCATCGGAACACAGCTATCAGACTTGGAGGGCATCTACAACACACGATGCCTCAGAAAAGCCACCAGCATCCACAAAGACTCTTCACACCCCTGCAACAGTCTGTTCGAACTCCTTCCATCGGGCAGACGATACAAGGCCTTCTACGCCCGCACCTCCAGACTCAGGAACAGCTTCATCCCCAGGGCCATAGCTGCTATGAACCGGTCCTGCTGAGCCGGATGGCCACAACGCATAGATCAACTTGCACTTTACCCTGTCTAAAAACTGTTACAATTGTTTCGTTTCGTTGGGTTGCTGTTAATTACTTAAATTATAGCATCGAATGGGAGGCGCATTCCCAATCTCGTTGTACCCCTGGGTACAATGACAATAAAGATATATTGTATTGTATTGTATTGTATTGTATTGTATACTAGTTTAGATTTTTAGATTTTTTAGATTTAGAGATCCAGCGCAGAAGCAGGCCCTTCAGCCCACCGGGTCCGCGCCGCCCAGCGATACCCGCACATTAACACTATTCTACACCCACTAGGGACGATTTATTATTATTTTTTTACATTTGCCCAGCCAATTAACCTACAAACCCGTACGTCTTTGGAGTGTGGGAGGAAACCGAAGATCTCGGAGAAAACCCACACAGGTCACGGGGAGAACGTACAAACTCCGTACAGTACAGCACCGGTAGTCAGGATCGAGCCTGAGTCTCCGGCGCTGCATTCGCTGTAAGGCAGCAACTCTACCGCTGCACCACCGTGCCGCTGATAATTGAATTATTCCAGTACTCTTAACTGTTTTTGTGTAATCTTTTTCATCTTAGTTTTTTTCTTTTTATCTGTGGTGCCTCGATCATGAAAATGATCACTGATTTTCCAGTACCTAGACATTTTCCACCAGTACTTTATATTTATTTTCTAAAATTGCTAGAATTTTTAGAAAAACATGTTAAATAATTGAATAACAAATGTTGGGCTAAATTTTGCTAATTGGAACCAATGTAGGTGTCAACTGTGTCGGTACTTTATGTAATAAAAAGGAACTGCAGATGCTGGTTTATACCAAAGATAAACATAAAATGCTGGAGTAACTCAGTGGGTCATCTGTACTTTTCTGGTCTGTATAGGAGAAAGCCTTAACTTGCTGGGCTGAAGCATTTTCCATTCCAATGGCATGGCCAAAGTGGCAGCAGAGTCTCTGGTACTACAAAAACCCTTCTCCAAAATGCCCCTGAATGCTTTGTTTTTACATGTTTCTGTCATGAAGAGAAATTTTAAAAGCTATTAAAAATCGAATTTGAAAAAAAAAAGATTATAATTTATTTTAAATGTAACAAAGACAGGTATAATCACTTTGCCCTCTACTTTATTGTCCTAAAATCCACCATGAAATCACTAAGATCTTGAATCCTCAGCTATGCTCATTACCCCAAAGACTTAAAGAGGACTTTTTCCCTGAGTGAATGCTGGGAAATCTCAACGAGATTCATCTGGAAGTCCCAGAATTGCTGCCATTTGGGGGTTGAATCACACTAGCTCCACCTGGAACCACAGGGGTTTGCTGCAGGGCTTCAACCCAAAATAACATTCAAATTTTCTACCGTGAATGCAAATTCTATTTTGTGAGATTGAACAAGAGATCTCATTATATCAGCTTTTCCATATGTTTACTTTAGTTTAGAGATACAGCACAGAAACAGAGCCTTCGGCCCACCCAGTCCGCACCGACCAGTGACCCCAGAACACCAGCACTATTCGATAAACTAGAGACAATTTAAAATCTTTACCAAAGCCAATAAACTGAACTGGAAACCTGTACGTCTTTGGACTGTGGGAGGAAACCAAGCACCCAGAGAAAACCGTCACGGGCACGGGGAGAAGTACAAACTCCGTGCAGAACCCGGGACTCTGGCGCTGCAGGGCAGCAACTTTACCGCTGTGTCACCATGCCATCACAAAGTGCTCCAAAAGGAAATGACTTGATAGCTAAAAATATTTAAAGCAAGTTTAGAGATTTCTCCCCAATTTATTTGATAATTTTCTTTCCTTTTATTATCATTTTTTTCTGAAACCGTAAATCAGCACACTTTTAAAATCAACACTTCAGCTTACTACCAAATCATTAGTAAATAGTCACCCCATTGTTTTAAAAAACATGTCATTGATATTTGTGCTCAGTGTGTGGGACAATGCAGGCTATAGACTGAGCAAAATACTCCGATAATTGATAGTCTAACCCATGGCTCTCTAGCCCCAACTCATTCAGTCAGAAACAACAGCCTAAAAGTCCAAACCAACAGGAAATGTCTCATGATTTCAATTCTCATCCACATTACACAGAACAACAGTCAATGCCAAAATATTTGCATGTGTTCTCATTTAAAATACTGAAAAAAAATGATCCTTCACTACCTGGTCCCAAGATGCTTCCCTATACACTGCCTAAATGTGTATTTTTATGTAAATAATGATAATACTCTGTTGCTTGAACTGGGTGAGATATAGCTTTTCCAAGATCGTTACCAATTCACCATTTTACATGAAAACCTTCCAGCTGGATTGCAATTATCAAAGTCTATTCCTGATACCATCAGCCATACACCTAAGATTTTTCTTGTTTTAAAACTTTTCTAAGAACTGTTCACACTCTCTGGTTTGATAATATGTCAAGTGTTAGTCATACATAGAGGGATCAGAGCCATGTACAGTTAAGACTAACAGTTAATGTTTCAGGTCTGAAACCCCTATCAGTTCTTACAAAGTGTTTTAGACCTGAAATATTAACTGTTTCTCCATGCTTATGTGTTGCCTAACCGGTTGAGTGTTTCCAGCATTTTGTGTCTTTATTTTAGATTCTGAGCATTAAGATTTTTGTTTGTGTTTACTGTAGCTAAGACTAATTTATTCTTATGATGGTAGCGACAGGCCATTTGGCCCATCAGATCCATGCCAACTCTCTCAGGGATGTCCAGTCAGTACCATTTACTTGCTCTATCCTCATCACCGTGTAAGTTTATTTACATAGACCATATGACATAGGAGCAGAATTAGGCCATTTGGCCCATCGAGTCTACTCCGCCATTCGATCATAGCTTTACTTTTCCCTCTCTACCCCATTCTCCTGCCTTCTCCCCATAACCTTTGACACTCTTGCTAATCAATTTCAAGTCATACAATTTCCTTTTGAAATCATTGATCTTCTCTTCCATCAGCACAATAGACAGGCAATAAGTTGTAGGACATGACCACTCGCTGCATAAAAATAAATTCTTTACATCCCCCTCCATCTCTTGCCAAAACCTCAAATCTGTGTTCCCCAGTTGATTTATTTTACATTTCAGTGATATTCAATTGGGTATTCTGTTGTTACCTGGAATACCCTAACGTCCTTCCACAGGGGGGTCATATTTGCCACCTTTCAAACCTCTAGTACATCTCTCATGTCTCGAGGAGACTAAAAGATAATGGCAAGCACCTCCAATATTTCCAGCCCCATTTTCTCTTTGAGTGTGCAATGCTACATGAGACATGGTGGATAATGTGCTCATATCAAGTGGATTAAATTCAGTAGTTAAATAGTTCAGTTTACAGCCTAATCATAAGTCAATAGTCATCACATTGTTTTAAAAAAACCTAACATTTATATTTGTGCTCAGTTTGTGGGACAACCCAGGCTATAGACTAAGTACTCCATTAACTGATAGCTCATAATGCTGACCAAACTTGCCCATCACCGAAACCAACATGTTGACCATAACATAAGGAGAAACCAAAGAGGCAAGGACATAACTAGCTAGGTTGGCTTGGTTATCATTTCTAATTAATAGACATTGAAAAATGCATAGCTTCTATGATTGTAAGCAACTTTCACATTGCAAAGATTTGTAAATGTTTATGTTGAAGCTGAATGTGCAATATTTTAGTACTTTCATTGATCCATTTCACTCAACAACTCAGAAAATAATTCAGCAAATTAATCATATGTGTTCTGTGAAACAGTGTACGAGCAGCCAATTTCTTACACTTTGACTGGTATGCCAAGATATATTTATCGGGTCACTCGGTACCTCATCTTTGCTTGCTTGTTAGCAAAGGTACACATCTGTCTCAGGCTCTGTCTACAGGCAATGATTTGATACTGTGCATAAACATGCCTTAGACTATAGATCATAAAAGCTAGATATGTCTAAGAAATACAATATAAATGAACAATTAAGTTCTCAATCTAGCATCCAGTAGAGTATATATAGATGATGCAGTCTGACTTTAGAATAGCATTCTGAAAATGGATTCTTAAGTCAAAAATGCATTTGATGATTTGAATAATGTAGATAGTTGCACATTCAGGTTAGGACTTCCAATGAAAATGTTGGATCACTGGTTAAGAAAGAAACATGCATCAGAAAATACTCCTGCGGTTCAGAAATCTGCATAAAATTTGTCTAATTTAGCATATATTTTGTCCAAGTCAAATTTGTTTTGTTGGCGTTTCTATTTAATTCACTTTGCATGGTGTTTTCATTTCCTTTTAGCTCAAGTTTTTTGGAGGAGTTTTTTATGCTCCAGGTATCAAGTACAAATTCAGCACCATTATGTTCCACTCAGGAGGAAGGATACAGAAGGTGTGCTAAGGGAACCTCGGATGACCAAAACATTTGTGAATTTGGTCAAGAAGGAAACTGAAACGTATGTAATGGTTAGAAAGATTACAACAGACGGGTTTTGACGAATATAAAGCAAGCAAGAGGACAAGTAGAAGGGCCAAAAGGCCACGATTGGCAAATCTAATTAAAGAAACTCCCAGCTTTTTATATGCACATTAAAAACAAAAGGGTAATCAGGGAGAAGATCGATAAAGGAAGAATTTATGCTTGGAGTCAGAAAATATAGGCGAGTACTTTGCATTTCCTTCACCAAGGAGAAGGACATTGAGGGTAGTGAGATCAGTGTGAGGAATATTAATATGCTAGGTTTGATATGGTAGGTGGTGTTGGGGCCCTTGAAGAGCATTAAAGTGGATAAATCACAAGGGCCTAATGGGATCTATCCCAGGTTATTGACAGGGTCAAGCAAGGAGATTGCTGGGGCCTTGATGAAGACCTTTGTACCTGTTCACAAGACCATCTCGCAAACCAACCTCCCTTTCATTGACTCCATTTAAACCTCATGCTGCCTTGGCAAGACCACCAGCATAATCGAAGACCAGTCACACCCCGGCCACTCCACTTTCCCCTCTTCCATCAGGAAAGAGGTATAGAAGTGCGAAAACACACACGTCCAGATTCAGGGACAGTTTCTTCCCAGCAGGCAACTGAATCATTTGACCAACAACTGGAGAGCAGTCCTCAGCTACTATCTACCTTATTGGAGATCCTCGGACTATCTTTGGTCAGATTTTTCTGGACTTTAAACGTTATTCACATTGCTCCCTTTATCATTTATTTGTACATTGCTCCCTTTATCATTTATTTGTACATAGCTTCATTGGAATCAGGTATAGTCTTTCTGCTGATGGGTTAGCAGGCAACAAAAGCTTTTCACTGTACCTCGGTACACGTGACAACCAACTAAACTCAACTCTCTAGCTTTAGGTGAGGTTTGGGAGGACTAGCGTGTAGCTAATAATGTTCCTTTGTTTAAGAAGGGAAGTACAGATAATCCAGGAAATTATAGCCCAGTGAGCCTTATGTCAGTAGTAGGGAAGCTTTTGGAGATGATTCTTTGGGTTTTTATTTATTTACATTTTGAAGTGCATGGGTAATTAGTGACACTCAGCAACAGGTCCTATCTTATGAACTTGATTGAGTTTTTTGAGAGGTGCCATACATTTGGGGAAAAGAGAGGAGATTTGAAGGAATCAATCTTGTCAGCACAATGGAAAGCTTTTACAAAATACTGCATAACCAGGCGCTATAATGCCTGCTCTTCAGCTTCCTTTCCTGAAACGTCACCCATTCCTTCTCTCCAGTAATGCTACCTGTCTCGCTGAGTTACTCCAGCATTTTGTGTCTATCTTCGATTTAAACCAACATCTGCAGTTCCTTCCTACACAATCCATAAACTCTTCATTCCCTTTGCAACTTTAAACATGATTGTTTTCAAACTCTTAGCTCTGATGAAAGACCATCAATCTACATTATTAATTATGCTTCTCCTTCCACATATGCCAGCTGACCTGCTGAGTATTTCCAGCAGTTTCTGTGTTGACACAGCTTTGTTTTGACCTCGTTCCTAGGTTATTTTGGATGAGTGGCAGAACCCTGAACAGGCATTTCTGGTAAATTACATTCAGATCAAAAAGGCTCCTATTGTTATATGGGACATAATGCTGTTACATGGATTGAAGTTACTCTGTGCATGTACTCTTCAGACCACATGCCACACCATCCATTTCTAGGAGTAACCAGCACCTGTGAGTGGAAATATATCAGACAGTAATGTTATTTGCAACACTGATTTATTTGGAAAATCGCTTGGATAGATCAAAAGGGCATCATAAATAGGCTCAACAAATATTCTAAAAGACGTCTTTGCAGACTTTTTGTTTGCACCATAATTTTGCAAGTCTAAAGAAGTGTCCAGACCCGAAACGTCGCCTATCCATGCTCTACAGGGATGATGTCTGACTCACGGAGTTACTACAGCACCTAGTGGGGTTTTTTGTGTTCTAAAAGATCCTCAGGCCTCTTTACAATTGTCCTGAGGATAGGATGCCAGTTGGTTATCTTAATATGACACCTGATCAAGGCTTGTAATACAGCATCTGAGAATCATGAGAGGGGCCTCAGACAGGTTATGAAGAAGCTGGCAGAACAGCTACTAATTATAATGTGGAGGCTGGTTGATAACTTTCTTCCTAGGATGACAGTGATGGTGAACTTCCTCTTTAAATTACTTTTGCAAAATTTAGCGGCTTGGAAGACTATCTCAGAACCAGCTGATTGAAATCTCACTGTGATGTTTTTTTCCCCCACACATGCCTCACCACCTCATTTTATTTTTTAGCTTTTTAACCCATAATCTCTGCAATGTCCTTAGCATTAAGAAAAGGTATGCAAACACTCAAGGCATATATACAAATTGTGCTTTATTCCCAAAATCTCAATTATATTATCTTTTTTGCTGTTTCCAGATCTTGTCTTGAGCTCCATTTTTAAATGTACCAATCTTATTTTAGCTGAGAAAAATGCTTTCTGTTTCACCGTGATTTTGTAAGCTCACTCAGTCCTGCTCTCTACAACCTGGAATTTCCATGTAGCCCAACTTCATCATCATATTGGTGTGTTAAGGATTCTTCCAAACTGTTATACTGCAGAGTGTAATTGTTATTTACTTAAGATTCTGGGTATCGAGTAAACTCAGCTGCTTATTGTGGAAGTTGACCAACCAAAGATGCAGCAGGGTACAACAAGGTTTTAATAATTACCCACATGACATAATTGTTAAGGTGTTAGTGGATTAAGCGTCTTCATATTAACTTTCTCTGCTATTCTGATTTTCACTGCAATGGTCACTTTATGGTCCTTTAAAATACTTATGTCCTTTTCAAATTTAATTATCACCGTAATGTATAAAATGCCACAGCCAAATGCCACAGCTATTCCTTCTCTCCTGAGATGCTGCCTGACCTGCTGAGTTACTCCAGCATTTTGTAAATAAATACCTTCGATTTGTACCAGCATCTGCAGTTATTTTCTTACACTATTGGTAATTGGGCATCAGTTTAATGTGTCTTCTGAAAAACAGCAACTCTAGTGGTACCACACCCTCCCTATATGGCAATGAACTATCTGCTTGCATCATCTGCAGGTCTTTAGTATAGGACTTGAATCTATAATTGAGTCATAGTCATACAGTACGGAAACAAGCTGTTTGGCCCAACTCATCCATGCCAACTAAAATGTCTACACTGGTCCCACCTGACCACATTTGGCCCATATCCCCTCTAATCATTTCTTATCCATGTACCTATTCCATTGGCTTTAAATAATAGCTGCCTCAACTGCCTCCTCATTCCAAATACCCACCACCCTCGGAGTGAAATCAGTTCTAAATCAGTTCTTCCTGACTGACAAAAAGAGCCTGCCACAGAGGAAGAATGGTATCCACTAAGTCACAAAGAACAAACCTATTGGAGGCCTGGTAGCTGCCTTCTCATCTGCAGTATAATAATGGGGAATGAGCAACAAATTCATTGCACAATGGGAGTTACAAACTCTTGATTGTGCCCAGTGCCCAATTAGTGGTATTCTGCTGGAATATGTTGGGTGAAATGAGGGGAAGGAGGACTGCCCTCTTTGGCAATGAAGTGAATCCTGTAAAACAAATGAAACAAATCTGGCAGGAAATAACAGATGTTATAAATATCACTCTAGAACCCAGTAGCTGGCTGCAAATGTGGAGCAAGAGACCTGACCTTAAGAAAGCCGATAAGGTAAGATTTCAGTAGTTTCCTGAACAATTAGCTGCCTCAAATATACATGCCGTAAACTATAATCTGCTGCTGTCTTCTTGCTGCACTAGATAATTACCAGAAACATATAACTGTTGGAATTCTTATCAAGCATTTGCTATGTTAAGACAGATTGTAACGACAATTGAAACTTACAACTCAAACCATCATCAGCCTAAATTTGTGTGGGGAATTCATCTGAAAACACCTCCAAAAGTGTAATAAGTGTAGTAAATATCCTAACACAGGGGCTGCACGAGGGATAATTATAAATGGGTTCCAAAGTCTCAACACTATAGAAGGCAGCAAATAAAGATTAGACCTAATCTGGAGGATGGGATATAAATTTCATCCTTTCACTTCCATCCAAGGACATGCTGGACAACCGTAAGTATCAAGTCACTGAGAGTATACATGAGAATTAATCCAAATAGCTCCTGCAACCTCATGGGGGATATCATCTTACTTGTAATATTCTTCTTCTAATCACTCACTCATGCAAAGAATAAAATCAAAAATTGAAAGTGGATTCTCGCAAGAAATAGCATTGTGACCACTATTGTTCATAATTCATATCAATGATTTGAACTTTTAAATGAATACGCAATTTCGAAATTTAGAAGTGACTCTGAATTGAAAAAAGATAATCAGCATTATGGTGGGCACCAACAAAAGAGAATAATAAAATGTGTATGTAATTGGAAAATTAATTTCAATAACGTTAGGGGTGAGAATACTACTTTGGTTAATAAAAACTGCATATTATTTGAAAAATACAAATCACCATGATTTAATAAAAGGATATGGAGGCACAAGAATGGACAAAGAGATTTAAAAGGATGATATTTGACAAAAGCTTAATTATATGAATCAGGAAAAGTAAAATATAGTTGAGTCTCTCTTTTATTTAAAACAGGTTAATGTGAGCAGTCATCTTAAAGCATAGAAAACCTGTTGTGGAGAAGGCACAAAGCAAGGAATGTAGAAACAGGATATATTTGCAACTGTTTTTAATGCATAATTATTACACATAAAAGTCATTTTGCACCATTTTGCAGGGCTTGTGCTTATTTCCAACCAAAGCCCTTTCCACTGGAAAACTAGATTGTGCGCTTAGAGCTGGCAACTTACATTGTGTTGGGGGTGAAACATGTTTCTGATGTTGACAGAAATTGGTCACAGTCTACCCCCATTGTTCACTTACTGTTAAATAGAAGGAAAACACCCAGAAGGTCTGGAACAAAATGTGATTTAAAAGGAAATACAAATAAATTCACTGAGTTGCCATATCATTTCCTATCATTTTGCATACAGCCAACAAATAAAAAGCCGACAGCATCTCTGCATTGTGGTTTTCATAAGCCTGAGTAGACATGCTAATGGTCTCAAAGTAACCTGACTAACTGTTGCAATTACCAGCACATGTGTCCACATGAACACAATAGCCTAGAACTTGCTGGACAGACTGTTGCAATTACCAGCACATGTGTCCACCTGCACACACTACTATTATGCACAAAAGCTTTGATCTGACCTTGGGTCCAATGATATGAACTGGCAGAAAGGTAAGTTGACATCAAAAAGACCAAGCCAGTAGCTGGCAGCAAGCTCTTGCATGACACAGGAAGTGACATAATGAACCTGACCTCAAACTCTTCAACATTTTGAAACATAAAAATTAAGCAATTTAAAATTGTTAAAAAATAAAAGCATAAATTACTTACAATGCCATTGATTGTAATTATGAAAATAAACACAATTAATTGTGGAATTCTTTGCCACAGAAGGCTGTGGAGGCCAAGTCAGTGGATATATTTAAGGCAGATATAGATAGATTCTTGATTAGTACAGGTGTCAGAGGTTTTGGGGAGAAGGCAGGAGAATAGGGTTAGGAGGGAGAGATAGATCTGCCAAGATTGAATGGCAAAGTAGACTTGGTGGGCCGAATGGCCTAATTCTACTTATGACCTTATGACCTTAATTAAAGGTTGTCACACTGGTGATTTCTTGCCTTTTCAGTCTGATTCTTCCTGCAAAACAATGAGCATCAGGGAGAGTCAGGGGGAAAGATAGAAGCAGCATTGCCTTTTCCAACTCTATGTCATCACTTTTGTCACCTCCCTCTCTTAGTCAAAATCACCGCCATCTGTGTAATTCAGTCTCTCCTGACCCCCTCATTCTTCTAAATTCCAGTAAGTATAGGTCTAATGCCATCAAACGCTCATCACACATTAACCCAATCATTCCCGGGATTATTCTTGTAAACCTCTGCATCCTCTCCAATGCCAGCATATCCTTCCTCAAATATGAGGCCCAAAATTGCTCCCAATACTCCAAATATAGTTTGACCAGTGCCTTATAAAGCCCCAGCACTACATCACAGCTTATATATTCTAGCCCTCTCAAAATAAATCCTAACATTGCATTTGCCTCCTTACTACCATTTCAACGTGCAAATTAACCTTTTGGCACTCCCAAGTCCCTTTGAACCTCCAATTTCTGAATCCCCATTTAAAAAAAAGTCCACGCCTTTATTCCTACTACCAAAATGCATGACTCCACACTTTGCCACATTGTATTCCATCTACCAGATCCCTGCCCACTCTCTCAACCTGTCCAAGTCCTTGTGCAGAGTCTGCTTTCTCTACACCACCTGCCACTCCACCTATCGTCGTATCATCTGCAATAACTTGCTAATAGGTTGTTCAAGTAAAGGCTTTTTTTGTTTAACTATCTGCATAGGCACGTTTTCAAAATGAACCTGTGACATTCTTGGTACAACTAAGATCGTAACTGTCCCTCCAAATGAGATGAGCTTATTCAGCAGACAAATACCATGTTCACCTCAGGGGCACAGCAACCTAAACCTTCTAGCAAGTATTATTGGACTAAGAAATTGAGAGGAAAGCTAGAAGGTAAGGTAAATGGACAGTTCTCCCTCCCAAAGCATGTTGCATAAACTTTCCGCTAGATCTGGGTTTGTGTATTTTTGCTTACATATTTATTCAACCTCGCATGCTAATCTATAGTGAGCAGATTTAGATACCTTCAAATCCACTTCTATCTGTTCAACTTTTACAAGTTCTTCATACACTACTTATTCATGAATGTACTTTTTATTTTTCCCAAAGCAGTTCCTACAAATATTCATATCATGGCAAAAAATAGGAGTGGATATACACAAGGTGGCAACAAGAGCAGGTCAGAATCCTGGAATCTTGTGACAAGGAATTCACTTCCTCACTCCCCAAAGACTGTCCACCATCTATAAGGCACAAGCCAGGAGAGCGATAGAATATTTTCCACTGTGTCTGGATGAGTGCAACTTCAACAAAGCTGAAGAAGCTTGACACCATATAAGGCATAGTAGCCTGCTCGATAGATACCCCCATACACAACCTTCTACTCACTACACCATTGATGCAGAGCAACTGCAGTTTGTGCATCTACAGGATGCACTGCAGTAAATTACCAAGACTTCTTAGTTCACTCCATTCTCACACCAAACTTCAAACTCCAAACTCCATTCAAACAACCTTTACCAGTCGCAAGTACGAGGACAGCAAAAGCATGGGAGCACCACCCACACTGACAGTGCAACAGTTGCAGTGCTTCAAGAAGGCAGCTCACCACCACCTTCTCAAGGGATGGGCAATTAAATGCTGGCACAGCCTGCAAAGCCCACATCCCTTGACAGAATAGAAAACACAAAAAAGTTAAAATAATATTCTGGCATAGGAGGAATGGAACTGGCCCTTCTGGGAAATGAATTTCAAAAATTAAATCTTCAAGCCAACATTACAAATGGCTTCAGATTTCATAATTCTACTTACCTATTTGTTAAGATTATTACTCATTTCCCACACATTATTTCCTGAATTGACTAATTCGCAGTCAGACTCCTTCACAAGCCAAAGGCCAGTCGATACTTGGCAAAAAGACAAAGGCAATAGACCACTTTAATGGAATTGCATTTTAATGTAACAGTGTACTTCATCTTAAAAACAACAACTATAAAGTTTGTTTGTGTTTGTAACACCACAGAATCTGCCATGTCATTAAAAATAAATGACAGCATGATAAAATAAGTTTGAACTCCTCTGACAGTTATTCGGAACCCAATAAATCATACCACCATTAAACTTTCAACTTTTTTCCTATCAGTAAATTTTAACAAAGTCATTGAAAAGCTCACAGCAGAAGAAAGATCTTCAAGCAATTTGACAATCATTAAATCTAATTTCTTCTCAAACACCTAACCTGTTGTCCCATTAAATGTTTGCAACTATTTAATCTAGCTGTTCCATTCCACTCACTTATTTGCCACACTCTGTAAAGCAGAGATCTCAAGTATCTGTATGCCTTCCCTTTGCTCCATTGAAGGTCACACCCCATAATTATACGATACGATACAATACATTGAAGAATAGAAACATAGAAAATAGGTGCAGGAGGAGGCCATTTGGCTGTTCGAGCCAGCACCGCCATTCATTGTGATCATGGCTGATCATCCAAAATCAGTAACCTGTGCCTGCCTTCTCCCCATATCTCCTGATTCCACTAGCTCCTAGAGCTCTATCTAACTCTCTTTTAAATTCATACAGTGAATTGGACTCTACTGCCTTCTGTGGCAGAGAATTTTACAAATTCCCAACTCTCTGGGTGAAAAGTTTTTTCTCACCATTTTTAAATGGCCTTCCCTTTATTCTTAGACTGTGGCCCCTGGTTCTGGACTCCCCCAACATTGGGAACATTTTTCTTGCATCTAGCTTGTCCAGCCCTTTCATAATTTTATACGTCTCTATAAGATCCCCTCTCATCCTTCTAAACTCAAGCGAATACAAGCCCAGTCTTTCCAATCTTTCCTCATATGACAGTCTCGCCATCCCAGGGATTAACCTCGTGAACCTATGCTGCACTGCCTCAATAGCAAGGACATTCTTCCTCAAATTAGGAGACCAAAACTGCACACAATACTCCAGATGTTGTCTCACCAGGGCCCTATACAACTGCAGAAAGACCTTTATGCTCCTACACTCAAATCCTCTCGTTATGAAGGCCAACATGCCATTAGCTCTTTTCACTGCCTGCTGTACCTGCATGCTTACTTTCAGTGACTGGTGTACAAGGACACCAAGGTCTCGTTGCACTTCCCCTTTACCAAATCTGGCACCATTGCGATAATAATCTGCCTCCTTGTTTTTGCCGCTAATGTGGATAAACTCACATTTATCTACATTATACTGCATCTGCCATGCATCTGCCCACTCACTCAACCTGTCCAGGTCACCCTGCAACCTCTGAACATCCTCTTTGCAGTTCACACTGCCACCCAGCTTTGTGTCATCTGCAAACTTGCTAGTGTTACTTCTAATTCCATCATCCAAATCATTAATATATATTGTCAATAGTTGTGGCCCCAGCACCGAGCCTTGCGGCACTCCACTCACCACTGCCTGCCATTCTGAAAAGGACCCGTTTATTCCTACTCTTTGCTTCCCGTCTGCCAACCAATTCTCTATCATCGGCGCCGCAGTCAATAGTAAACATTAAATATTGTTCAAATGAACAGTTCCTTTAAGAACCTTCAATAATTAATTACTGGTGCCTTCACTAAATGGAATGAATAAACTCTGCAACTTTTCAGAGACTCAAAGTGCTGAAAGAAAGGTGAACTTGGATGCTTTTGTTAAACTTAATCATAAGATGTTGCTATTGCTGGCAAGGCCAGGATTTATTGTCTCTCCATAATTTTCCATAAAGAGTTGGTGGTGGGCATTAAGAGTTGGTGGTGAGCTTTGTCACTGAGCTAACAAAGTTAAGTTTCCTGTATAATTTCACTTTAATTTGGTCCATCCAAATATCCGTGGTTCATTGCTATTCTGCTCTGATTATGCCTTTTAATATATCAGTCTTATTACATGTACTCCTTGAACAGATTGACCAGAAGCCAGGAATAGAGAGTTCTTAAAACAATAGTCCTTTTTTTCTTCAAACTCTCAAAGGCATTTTTAATTTTATTAATCTCTTAAATTTTCGCAACTTTTTCCACACCATTCAATATCATTCCAAAATATTAGTCTCTCCTAGGAACTACAATTTCCCTTTCCCAGCATCATCCTGGCAAACCTAAACTGTGCTCCCTCTGTGTCACTAATATTCTTTTTAGGGTAGGATATCCAAACTGGATGGTGCCTAACCAGATTTCTGTTCAAATATATCAAAACATCTTCGTTCTTCTACTCCATATGATTGTAAGACCTGGAATGCAGTCACCTTATTTTTACATCCAAAGCTAATGGTTCATTTGGGGAAGGCATAGTTGAACAAAATAAGTTTATTTGTAAACTAGACAAACAGAACAACGTAAAAAGGTTTAGCTTTATTATTGCCACGTGTATTGAGACACAGAAAAAAATAGTTTTGCATGCTATCCAAACAGACTCAATTTAACAACTAATCCATATGATGAGACCTTGTAACATGCAATTATCTCTGAAAAGCCCAAACAATTCACTCTTTAATCCATAATTTTATACCACAATAACAAGTGCAATACCGCCAATCTTGAGTGTTAGGGTTAAAAAATTAGTGAAAGCATATTGCAAAGTATTTGTGTGTTGTGTCCTGTGTCCTGTGGGTAGTACACTTGTCACTGGGTCACGAGGTAGTTGGGTCAAGTCCCACCCTAGTGGCTTAAGCACCAAAGTCAAAGCTAATTTTCCAATGAAGTACTGAGGGAGTATTGCACTATTGGAGATAAACATCTAAGAGTTAGAATTTTTAACTGAGGCTTCATCTGCCCTCTCAGGTAGGGGTAAAAGGTAAGATATCCTGGAACACTATTTTAAAGAAGTGATTTGGCATTTACTCTTCAAATAACATCAAACTAAAAGGGATCATGTGGATCATATTGTAAAACTTTTTTTTAGGAGCATGTTTTGCACAATTTGGCTTTGGTATTTCTTGCATTTGAAGCATACTTGGAAAAGTACTTAATTGTTTGTAAAACACTTATACAGATATAACCTGAGGTACTGAGACTTGTTTTTCTATCACTATGCAATGCTCTTGTAGATTACAGTGTATTTTTTTGTCTGTGATGCAGAAGAAGATTTGTTGGGCCTGGCAGTTTCAGAGCTGAACAATATACAAACACAACCTCTTCTTAAAGTACTAATGCAACTTTAAGGCCACACTTCAAATGCATTCTAAAAGCATTTGCTGTATGATTATCAGATGAAAATAGCTGGGGAACAAAAGAGTGAATATTAACCTTGCTTGCAAGCTTTGGTTAATTAGAACCTACAAACTTAATCAAAAGACAAAAAAAAACATGTATACGGAAAAAGTGACTCTCAAATGGATTATCTTCAATGTAGTGTTGGCTTTTTTAATTGAGTTAGGAGAACCATGTGATCTTATTTTTCCAGAAATGGGTTGCTCACAATTAATCTGTAGCTGCATTAAGATTCTGATGATCCTTCATTATCAGTAGTGTGCATTGAGACAATTTTTTTTACAACTGTTTTTTGCTTCCATATTTGTAGTTTATTTTCTTTGCTTTCTCATAGACCTTATCAAAAACCAAAGCGTAAAAAAAATGGAAATCATGAAAGAAATTTTGGTAATGACTCGAAGAAATACCCATGCACTTGCCAAGCAATTAATTGCTTCAATGGATGAAAGTTGGCAAGAATACAAGGAAAATTTGTTAGTCTCCTTCGAAAAGTATTGTGGGATTGAATATTTTGCAAAGCCTCTTCACCCCAATTATGACATCCGAAATAGTATCTGTCAGTCATAAAGACTCAACCCAGTTCATCAACCTATGTACTGCAGAGGAGATGGGACCCAAAACCTTCTGACGCTTATATCCATGTACCAACACTGAGGCAGTTTGGTCCTTAACTATGCAAGAGGTCGCAAATTTTAACTGAAACATACTGGTATTGTCACTGACATTCTGATCGTATTTCACTTGTGCAGCTTACAACTCAGCGGTATGAACATTGATTTCTTTAACTTCGTAACCCTTGCATCCCTCCTCTCTCTATCCTTCCCCCACCCAAGTTGTAGTACTAGCTTTAGACAATAGACAATAGACAATAGGTGCCAGGAGTAGGCCATTCGGCCCTTCGAGCCAGCACCACCATTCAATGTGATCATGGCTGATCATTCTCAATCAGTACCCCATTCCTGCCTTCTCCCCATACCCCCTGGTTCCGCTATCCTTAAGAGCTCTATCTAGCTCTCTCTTGAATGCATTCAGAGAATTAGCCTCCACTGCCTTCTGAGGCAGTGAATTCCACAGATTTACAACTCTCTGACTGAAAAGGTTTTTCCTCATCGCTCTAAATGGCTCACCCCTTATTCTTAAACTGTGGCCCCTGGTTCTGGACTCCCCCAACATTGGGAACATGTTTCCTGCCTCTAACGTGTCCAACCCCTTAATAATCTTATATGTTTCGATAAGATCCCCTCTCATCCTTCTAGATTCCAGTGTATACAAGCCTAGTCGCTCCAGTCTTTCAACATAAGACAGTCCCGCCATTCCGGGAATTAACCTAGTAAACATACGCTGCATGCTCTCAATAGCAAGAATATCCTACCTCAAATTTGGAGACCAAAACTGCACACAGTACTCCAGGTGTGGTCTCACTAGGGCCCTATACAACTGCAGAAGGACCTCTTTGCTCCTATACTCAACTCCTCTTGTTATGAAGGCCAACATTCCATTGGCTTTCTTCACTGCCTGCTGTACCTGCATGCTTCCTTTCAGTGACTGATGCACTAGGACACCCAGATCTCGTTGTCATCTTGTTGAGTCTCATTGTCTGTAACTCATTTTCACCTAGCCCACAGCTAACAATGGCCTGTTTCCTTTATCATCATTACTTTTTTGCATATCTTTCATTAATTTGTTCTATATCTCCCTATATCACCGTCTATATCTCTCCTTTCCCTTTCCCTTGACTCTCAGTCCGAAGAAGGGTCTCCTCCAGAAACGTCACCTCTTCCTTTTCTCCGGAGATGCTACTTGACCCTCTGAGTTACTGAGTTAAACTGATAGATTAAACTGGTCTATCTTCAGTTTAAGCCAGCATCTGCAATTTCTTCCTACACATTCCTATTGTAAATACCAGGTATTGGAATTCTAAGATCTTCCAGAAATCTTGAATTGCAATAGGATTGTTATTGACTTTGCTACAATTGTACAGGATGTTGGTGAGTCTATAACTAGAATACTGTGCACAGTTCTGATCTCCTTACCTTAAAAGGATATAGTGGCATTAAAGGCAATACAAAGGAGATTCATCGTTAATTCCTGGGATAAGAGGATTCTCCTGTCAAGAGAGGTGAAATAAGAGGTGGTCTATATTGTTATATATTGAAAGGAATGAGGGGTAGTTTATTGAAACAAATAACATTGACAGGGTAGATGTTGAGATGTTTTCGAAGTGTGAGTGTTTCGAACAAGGGGGCATAACTTCAAGGGACCAGCTATTTAAAACTGAATTGTGTATCAGTTTCTTTATGCAAAGGATGATCAATCCTGTTTATTGACTATAGCTTCACCTTCAACACCATAATGCCATCTAAACGCATCTCCAAATCCTTGGGCCGAGGAGTCAGCACCCCCTCTCTGCCACTGGATTCTTGACTTTCTGGCCCAAAGACAATCAGTGAGGATAGTCATCAAAACATCCTCCACAATAGGGACTGTACTCCCTATATACACATGACTGAATTCTGCTCTAATGCATCTGCAAGTTTGCAGATGACACTACAGTAGTGGGTGGATCACGAATAATGACGAGACGGAATAAAGGAAGGAGATAGAGAGCTTAGAAACATGGTGTCAAGGTAACAAGTTCTCCCTCAATGAAGCAAGATAAATGAACTAGTTATTGACTTGAGGGAGCATGGTTTAGTACATGCCACAATCAACATCAATGTAAAGATGGGGGAAAACTATATTCTGCACTGCTATATTTTTCTCTTTGTACTATCTGTTATATTTGACTATGGCATGGTAAGCTCACCAGTGCTCTCTTTCTTCTTAATGATGTTCCAAACAGTTGATTTTGGTAAGCCTAAGGTTTGGTTGATGTCTCGAACAGTTTTATTCTTTGACTTTCATTGGCACAACTTTGGTCCTCATGTTGATAAACAGCAATAAAAGTTTCCAAAGGTGATGGAACGACTGTAGGAAAGATTAGGTGCTGAGAGCTCTCTTATACCTGCATTAAGGAGGCAATTATTGCGCACCTGAGCAATTATAAATACCTGTGAAGTACTGTGTCCAAACATTATGGTGCCCTGAAATGGGGGGACTATATCTAAACACAGCTGTAATTTCTACATGGTGAAACCAAAATGTATAAAAGTACCCTTTAATAAAATCTGACAATGCGCACTTTAACCACATGTGATTTTTCTATTGCAAATAAATAAGTGATGGGTCTTTGTTGCAAACATTATGGAGGGCACAGTACATTCCACTACTCTGCAGGGCACTGTGAGCAGAGACTGGGCTTCTAGCGATGTAGTGAGGAGGCTCTTCACTCAAAATGTATTTAATAACCTCTGTTAGCTGTTAAAGCTGGGACAAGACTTCACCAGCTACAAAAACCATTGACAGTTTAAAATATATATTTCACTCACTGTGAAACATTTAAAAACTATTAAAGTACATAAATGAAAAATGTCAAAAACTCAAATAAAACACCTGAAAACACATAAATAATTAAAAGCACTAAATTGGAGTAAAATATGTTTAAAAATTACGTGCCTTCCAACCCTTTGGTTTACAATCCCCATTGGAATCACTGGAGTTTGCATCCAATAGCTGACTTGGGGCAAATTTTGATGGGTGATTTCCAGTGAAATACTGGCAAAACTGAGCTCTGGCACCAAACTTCATGAGGAGTTCATTGACAGGGCAAAATGTTGAGAAATTAATGTACAAAAAAATTGCAGGGACACTTTACAAGAGATTAAAAGAAACAAATAGCTCAGTCAATTGAATTGAGCTGAGTATCGTACTGAAAAACACATTATCATTACTAATGCTTCACAGACAAAAAAAAATGTGTATACAAATATTTGAGGTTCTGATTAAAGGATAATAGTACAGTCATTTTCCCAGTGTAGAGAATCAACCATTGAGAATCGAAATTCATAAAATTATATCATATCAAAGACTAAATACAGTACAAATGTATTTCACGTTGGTAAATAAACCAAAAAGACAGAGCTGAAAGTGAACATATCAAAATTAAACCAGCAAGAAAAAAAACCCAAAATATCATAAATCTGCTCGGGGCAGTTGAACATCAATCTCTCTTTTAAATAACTCCTCAGGGTTCCCTAAATTATAGAACAGCTAAACACATATTTAATAATGCTTAAAATATATTTAATAGTAATGTATGCAACTGCCAAAATATATAGCCAACTAGTCAGAAAAATCTCACATACAGTAATGCTTTTGACTTTGAGATGTTAGAATACCTTTGCCCTATGGCTATAAGTAGCAGCACACATAAGTGCAATCATGCCATTGAAAAAAATTGCTGCAGATTATGCTGACTTGCGTATTCTGTCCAGGATAGTTAAGTGGAACAGATGGTGATGGATTTATCTGGTGAGTGTTCTACATTCCAGGACCCCAAGGCATGGCCTCAGTGACAACCTGACCTCATGAGGTTGAATGTGGAAGTCTCGTCCATGAACGATCTCCGAAAGCCTTTGACAACCCCCACATGCGGGAACAGTACATTGCCTGCCATAAAAGTTACCATAGTTTTAAATGTCTTTCACTTGTGGAGATATTTCAAAATAACAAAATTGAAAAGGAAAGGAAAATGGTAGAATTTTACCCATTGGGTAGAAAGAAGGAACTGCAGGTGCTGGTTTACACATAAAGAAACAAGGAACTTCTTCTGTACATTTGGACTCCTACGTTTCACAGCGAATGCCCTGAAAATTAGGCATTACTTTTGTTACACACCTCCTCCGTCGCCTCCATCCAGGGACCCCAACAGTCCTTCTAGGTGAAACAGAGATTCACGTGCACCTCCTCAAACCTTATCTACTACAACTGGTGTTCCTGATGTGGCCTTCTGTACTTGGGCAAAACCAAGCAGAGACTTGGCGACTGTTTTGCTGAACATTGCTTTCGGTCTGCCAAGGCTTACTGGATCTCTTGTATACTAATCATTTAACTCTTCCCATACTGACCTTTCTGTCCTGGGCCATCCTCTATTGCCAGAGTGAGGCCACACGCAAACAGAAAGAACAGTGTCTCGTATTCCATTTGGGTAACTTAAAACACAACGGTATGAACTTTGCTCCTCCTCCCCCCCCCCCCCCCCCCCCCCCCCCATGCCCCACTTAGCCACTGACCTATTTCTCCCATCCCCCTCCTGCTACTTTCCTCCCTTTAGCTTTGCAATTCGCAACTCTTCAATCTTGTCTCACACCCTCTGCTTTTATCTCTGGCCTCTGTTCCAAACATCTGCCTATCAAAATAACCCCCTCACCTGCATCCGTCTACTTCCTGCCATGCTTTGTTCTATCTTCTCCTTCTTATAGCTTTCTTCTCCCCTGAGTACAATCAGTCTGAAGAAGAGTTCCCAACCCGAAACGTCACCTATCCATGTTCTCTTAACCTGCTGAGTTACTTCAGTACTTTGTGTTCTTTAGTGTATTAACCAGCATCTGCAGTACCTTGCTTCTACATTACTTTCATTTTTCACAGTGTATGGATGCATCAACAGGCCCTGGCATTTAGAGAAGCATATCTAACCCATGTACAAATCATACAGTCAATACATATAAAGTATTCACTGGGAGAAGGATACAATAGTATAAAATGGCTTTCTTTTTCTCATTTCGGATTTGGATATTCACCAATATACATACAGAGTACAACACCAATTCCTTTACTAAATGCAGATAAGATTTCACAATCATATTCAACCTCTAATTACAGAGCCACCATTTATACAATAAATATACAAAGTAAATGTTGTCCGAAATGCAAATTTGATGAAAAAATTCAACCCTTCGTGTCTTTTTAAATGGACCATTGTTTTATGATATTTAAACTGACAAAGTTAAGGGAGTTCAGTGGAATTTTGGCAACTGTTTACAATGACTGCCACGCTTCCTGTGAGCACAATGTCCAACTGCTGCTGCGTCACACTGTAACTGAACTATCCAAAACCACCAACATCACAAAACCAATCTACTAACAGGACTCCGATTAGTTATTTAGAAGATAAAATAATGCAACAAGAAATCAGGACTTTCAACAGAGCAACAAGCAAAATTGACGAAGAGTAGTAGAAGAGGCCTTCCATGTGAAAGCCTAGATCAGTTCAACAAGAACCACACATTTTCTGGATTCTGAGGATTCCACAAATTGAACTTCCTGATAGATAAAGTCTATACTCAGGAAAGTACCAAGTAGACCAACTCTCCTCACATCGACCTCATTCAATAGGGCATTCACTTTCCCCTTCATTGAGCAACAGGCCGAAGTGATGCATCACCTGCCTCCATTTGCTTTATGACTGCTCACAGGCAAGGCCAATTTGGTCCAATAATTCAAAACTTAATTAACATACTTACACCGCATTCGTAAAGTTAGAATTGACTTATCATGGAAGGCCCTTGATAGTTATTAATTGAAGAAAAGAACAGCCATATCAAAAGTTGACAAAAGGGTCTCGACTCGAAACGTCACCCATTCCTTCTCTCCAGAGATGCTGTCTGTCCCACTGAGTTACTCCAGCATTTTGTGTCTATGGTGGATAACAAGCATCTGCAGTTCCTTCCTACACTTGTGAACTTTTTATGCAAACCATAAGAGAATATTTGGCCTATGCAGCCATTAGTCTTGAATTGTGTGCAGCCTGAATCTGCATATTCTTCAATTGGCTACTTTCTACCATGGCTCAAATCATGTTTAATTGTCATATGTACTGAAAACAGAACAATTAAATTCTTACATGCAAAACAGGGCTGTAAGCACAGTACTCAAAGATAACATGATAAACAAAACAAAAGTTCAATAAGTTAAAAAACAATATTAATGCAAACAAAAGCCCAATGTTCCTAGTGCAACCAAGACAGTTCATAGTTTAGTTAGTGTTTGCCATGTTCAAGAGCCTGATGGTGTTGGGAATAAGCTGTCACTGAACCTGGAGGTTATAGTTTTCAGTCTCAATAGCAGGAGTTAAATAAGAGTGTGGCAAGAGTGGTGTGGGTCCTTGATGATGCTGGCAGCCTTTTTGAAGCAGCACCTCCTATAGATCACACCAATTGTTGGGAGGTCAGTACCCATGATGGACTGGGCAGTGTTCACCACTCTTTGCAACCTCCTTCGTTCCTGAGTGTATGAGTTACCGAACCAGTCCTTGAAGCAACCAGTCAATATAATCTCTACCGTACATCTGTAGAAGTTCAAGAGAGTATTCGTCGACATACCAAATCTCCTCGATCTTCTATGGAAAGCATTGCTGTCCTTCTTTATGATTTCTATAACAAGCTGGGCCTAGGACAGATCTTCAGAGATATGCATGCCCAAGAAATTGAAGTGGTTGATTCTCTCCACCACCGCTCATAAATGAAGACAGGTTTGTGCATCTTCGGCCTCCTTCTTCTAAAGTCAACATCATCTCCCTGCTTGAGAGCAAAGTTATTGTTCACTCAGACAATTGATCTCCCCCTATACTCTAACTCATCATTAACCGTAATTTGACCAACAACAGTGGTGTAGTCAGCGAATGTAAAGATGTTAGAACTGTGCCCAACAACACAGTCATGGGTAGAGAGTGAGCAGAACAGGAGGCTCATCTGGAAGTGATGCCTTGCTGTTGCTTGAGCTGCAGTTTGGTTTCACCAAGTAGTCCTGAACTACTATCTACCTCATTGAACTATCTTTGACTATCTTTGATCGGACTTTACTGGCTTTATCGTGTACTAAATGTTATTCACATTAATCCCTCCATCATGTATCTGTACACTGCGGATGACCCGATTGTAATCATGTATTGTCTTTCCGCTGACTAGGTAGCACGAAACAAAAGCTGTTCACTGTACATTGGTACACGTGATAGTAAACTAAACTAAAATATTGGGTTGTTCATACCTATGTGGACCAGAACATTTTACTGTTACCCTCTCCTGCAGAATGTTTTGCAGCTGTGCAACTGTAAATATTAATCCTTGTAGCAGGGAGGCAAGGGACCATCCCACAACCACATCCACAACCACAGGAACACCTGCCTTATTCCCATGTCAATACTTAGAGATGAATTCCAGTGAGAGAGTTAGATGGCCTCAGGGGACTCCTGAACGACCCAATTGCACTTATTTGTCAATGTTTATTTTGTCATCAATCGATATTGATCTTTTTCCAGGCTTTTTGTCTTGCTGCTTGGTTGGAATGCCTTACTGATGACTCGGTATCAAAAATGATCACAGTGCCATAGGTTACATACTGAGCAAACACTCCATCGTTTTCTTGTGACAACTTCTAATTTATAATTACTTGGCAGCTTAGTTCGGCGTTCCATTAGTTTTATTGCTTGCTGCTCCACATTAGCTGGACATGATTGGCGGCAATAGATATGTGTGAAGAATCTGCTTTGAGAGTATCTAAGTATTATCCACAGTGATGGAATATGTATCTGTTGCATTTCTAGGATGGAAAACAGCCTATTTTGGGGTGGAAACTGTGATTAAAAGTGTGCTACAGACTCCAGCACTTCATAAATTTTATCACTGACTTGGATGAGGGTATGAGGTGCATTACTGATACAATGTGGGCTCTGAAAGGCTTCATTTCGATATAGCCGGGTGAAGTGAACAGGGTAGCTAACATAGAAAAATGTGGCCATGAACTTTGGAAGAAAGAAAGCACAGACTTTTTTTTAATGGTGAGAGACTGATGTGTTGGCACTCAGAAGGACCTGGAGGCCTTGTACACAAATCATTGCAAGACAAGATAATATGCAACTGCAGTAAGCAAATGGAATTTCATCTTTACCAAAGGAGTACAAGAGCAGAGATGTCCTGGACCAAATATACAGGCTATAGTAAGGCTGGATCTGAGACTCTGACAAATGTCTGGTCTCCCTACTGGTCGAAAGATATAATTGTGATAAACGGAGAACAGCAGAAGTTCATCTGATTAATTTCTAGCATGGCAGGTTTGGCATTCAAGAATAGATTTAATAGACAGGGCTGATTCTCTCCATAGTTTCGGAAGAAAAGTGATCGCATTGAAGTACACAATGTTCCTAAAGGGTTTGGCACAGTAGATATGAGAAAGATGTTTCTCTAGCTGAGCTGTCTAGAATCAAGTATCAGTCTCAAAATAATAGTCAAAGAGTGTTAGAGATGTACAGCATGGAAATAGGCCCTTCGGCCCACCATGTCCATGCCAGCCAAGCTGGATTATTGAGCTAGTTCCATTTGTCTGTGTTTGGCCATATTCCCATATTCCCTCATATTTGTATTCCCTTTCCTTTAAAAGGTATACTAAACTGGAATAGTTTAAATGTTAATGTCACAGATTCTGGACCTCTGTCATTTGATGCCAAGGGGGAAATACTGACATTTTCAAAATGGGAATAAGTTCTTCTGCCAAGAAGTCCAAAGACAGAATCCAGTCTGGGAATCCTTATGCTGGGGAATTGCCAATTTTTCCAAATCCCGGGTTATATTAGACCTGAGGCAACACTCCTCTGCTGCAATCAAACTGAAGAAGGGACTTGACCTGAAACGTCGTCTGTCCATTCTCTCCATGAAAGCCCAGTCACTGCCTCCTCTTCCCTCTTCCAGTGAAGGATTCGGCGGCAGCAGAGGGGCCTCGAGATCGATCAATGGTCGATGAGCGTGAGGGGGGGGGGGGGGGGGGGGGGGAGATAATGGGGACCCAACGTGGGTGGACTACCGTGAGGGACAGTGGGAGAACAAAGGGGAACCCGGTGGGGGAGGGGGGACACTCTAGTTTTAGAATCCTCTGCCTAGGGGATAAGTCTGTGCTCGTTTGTTTGTTTGTTCGTTTGTTCCAGTGAAGGGCCTGTGCACACGGCAGCCAGACAACAGTCGCTTGTCCTTCTTCTGTTTTTTTCTCACTTTTAATTTAATTATAATTTCAAGTTTTTGTGTTCCATGTTGTGTGTTGTAACAGTTGGCAGGCCAATTTCCCTCCGGGGATGAATAAAGTTTTATCGCATCGTATTGTATCGTATTTACCATCTACCTCATTGGGGACCCTTGGACTGTCTTTGATCGGACTTTACTGGCTTTACCTTGCACTGAACGTTATTCACATTATTTTCTTTGTCTTATATCTGTACACTGTGAATGGCTTGATTGTAATCATATATTGTCTTTCTGCTGACTGGTTAGCACGCAACAAAAGCTTTTCACTGCGCCTCGGTACATGTGACATTAAACAATAAACTAAACAAAAAACTAAACTGAACTAAAGCTGCCGGACCCACTGAGTTTGCCCAACACTGTGTTTTGTTCAAGATTCCAGCTTCTGCAGTTCCTTGTGTCTTTATACTTTTAAGGAAAGATCTGAATCCTATTATCTTCCATGTGGATTGGTAGGCAAAGGGGTTGCAAGTTATTTTATTTTAGTGTGTTGCATTATTAAAATTTACTGCAAGCAAAGCTTTTTGGTTGAAGTTTTTCTGGCTGTCTAAGCTTTCAAAACACTTTGGGACAGGATCTCCTCAGTGTGTTCCTGAAGGCCCCGTCACAATCTAGGCAACATCATTGCAGTCTGGAGTTGGCCCTCTGCATCCACTGCAGGAAAGCTGAGTGGTGGGACAGGATAATATAGATTACAGTACATTGATTATTTGTTCTTTCTTACCCTTCTTATTACTTGGATTTGTGAATTTATACAATAACACAAGACAAGAGAATTAAAAGTTCTAAGCGCATGAGATTCAGGTGGGTTTTAAAGTTTTGCCAAGAAAATTTGAACCATCCCATACAGTGTATATTAATGATTTGGACGAGGGAATTGAATGCAACATCTCTAAGTTTGCGGATGACACGAAGCTGGGTGGCAGTGTTAGCTACGAGGAGGATGCTAGGAGGCTGCAGAGTGACTTGGATAGATTAGGCGAGTGGGCAAATGCATGGCAGATGCAATATAATGTGGATAAATGTGAGGTTATCAACTTTGGCGGCAAGAACAGGAAAGCAGAGTATTACCTGAATGGTGACCGATTGGGAGAAGGGGAGATGCAACGTGACCTGGGTGTCATGGTGCACCAGTCATTGAAAGCAAGCATGCAGGTGCAGCAGGCAGTGAAGAAAGTGAATGGTATGTTGGCATTCATAGCAAGAGGATTTGAGTTTAGGAGCAGGGAGGTTCTGCTGCAGTTGTACAGGGCCTTGGTGAGACCGCACCTGGAGTATTGTGTGCAGTTTTGGTCTCCTAACCTGAGGAAAGACGTTCTTGCCTTAGAGGGAGTACAGAGAAGGTTCACCAGATTAATCCCTGGGATGGCGGGACTTGCATATGAGGAAAGACTGGATAGACTAGGCTTGTACTCGCTGGAATTTAGAAGACTGAGGGGGGATCTTATAGAAACATATAAAATTCTTAAGGGGTTGGAGAGGCTAGATGCGGGAAGATTGTTCCCGATGTTGGGGGAGTCCAGAACCAGGGGTCACAGCTTAAGGATAAGGGGGAAGTCTTTTAGGACTGAGATGAGAAAACATTTCTTCACACAGAGAGTGGTGAGTCTGTGGAATTCTCTGCCACAGAAGGTAGTTGAGGCCAGTTCATTGGCTATATTTAAGAGGGAGTTAGATGTGGCCCTTTTTGCTAAAGGGATCAGGAGTATGGAGAGAAGGCAGGTACAGGCTACTGAGCTGGATGATCAGCCATGATCATATTGAATGGCGGTGCAGGCTCGAAGGGCCGAATGGCCTACTCCTGCACCTATTTTCTATGTTTCTATGTTTCTATACATGAAAATATGGGAGAAAACTAGGTTAGTCAACACAGGAGGAGTGCAGAGTAAAGCTTTCCTTGCGCTGACAGCAACCTTTTGTATCAAGAATATGCTTCAAAACTTAGTAGCATCTGGCACTATATAGGCTGTCACTGCAACTGAACACAAATTTGTATTTTACCGAAGAACTCGCTAATGGTCTTCAAAATCCTAGGAGAAACATTTAAATCATTGATGTTTTACCGTAAATGAACTTTGCATACCCATTAATGTTTATAAGCTTAGCTCATTAAATATTGATTACACGTTCATTTATGTAGCGTACTTTGTACATCTTTCAACAACAAAGTGGGAAATGGATAATACTATTTCTCCACAGGGCTCAGAGGAGAACTGCTGGATCACTTTGTCTCAAAAACACAGAAGGCTCAAGTCTACATCAAACACATTTCATCTTTGGATTGGCATGAATACTCTGCACATGTAAGAATGAAAGCTTTACTCATATTGGCAACTCTTATATCCCAATTAGAATCATCTGAGTTAAACAAAGCACAAAACAGGTGGAAAGATATGGCATCTGAAGAAGGGTCTCGACCCGAAATGCCACCCATTCCTTCTCTCCAGAGATGCTGCCTGTCCCGCTGAGTTGCTCCAGCTTTTTGTGTCTATCTTCAGTCGAACCTGTTTATTGATTTTAAATTTTTTTCTCTCCTTTTCTGAAAATAACTAACACTAGTTTAGTTTGGTTTAGTTCAGAGATGCAGCGTGGAAACAGGCCCTTTGGCCCACTGAATCCGCACCGACCAGTGATCCCCGCACACCGCTCTCTCTCATCTGGACAGCCAGAAGGGGGGCTATGTGAGGATGCTGTTCATTGACTTTAGTTCAGCTTTCAATACCATAGTCCCCACCAGACTTGCTGAGAAACTGCTGGAACTGGGGCTGAACAATCCTCTGTGTGCCTGGGTCTTAGACTTTCTCACCAAGTGGTCAGGATGGGGGAACACACATCTAGCCTCCTCACCCTGAACATAGGATCCCCCAGGGTTGCGTCCTTAGCGCCCTACTGTACTCCCTGTACACACATGACTGTGGGGCCAGGTTCAGCTCAAACTCCATCATCAAGTTTGCTGATGACACTGTGGTGGTGGGCCGGATCTCCGACAATGATGAGAAGGCCTACCGGGAGGAGGTGACTGATCTGGCACTCTGGTGTCGGGACAATAGCCTCCTCTTGAATGTCAAAAAAACTAAGGAGCTGATTGTGGACTTTAGAAGGGCTCAACACCCAAGGACGTACACGCCACTGAAAATAAACGGGTCTACTGTGGATAGGGTGAGCAGCTTTAAATACCTGGGAGTCCACATCAAAGAGGATCTGACATGGACAACACACATTGCCGCACTGGTGGGTAAGGCAAGGCAGCGCCTTTACCACCTCAGACAGCTGAGGAAATTCAGAGTGTCTCTGAGGATCATTCAATGCTTCTATTCTGGGGCTGTAGAGAGCATCCTGTCCGGCAACATCACAGTCTGGTTTGGGAACAGCTCTGCCCAGGACAGGAAGGCCCTGCAGAGAGTAGTGCGTTCGGCAGAACGCACCATGGGAACTACATTCGCCCCCCTGCAGGACCTATACATCAGGGGGTGCAGATCAAGAGCAAGCAAGATTAGGAGGGACCCCTGCCACCACAGCAAGGGACTGTTCCAGCTGCTACGATCAGGCAAACGCCTCCGCTGTCATGCTGTGAAACGGAGAGGATGAGACGGAGTTTCTTCCCACAGACCATCAGGACTGTTAACTATTATAACTCCAGGAACTAATTTTTTCTGTATTAATTTAAATTTATATGCTGTAATTGTAATTTTGTTTGCACAATCTGCAGGCTTTGCCACTTTCATTTCACTGCACATCGTGTATGTGTATGTGACAAATAAACTTGACTTGATTAACACTATCCTACACACATTAGGGACAATTTACACATACACCAAGCCAATTAACCTACATACCTGTATGTCTTTAGAGTGTGGGAGGAAACTGAAGATCTCGGTGAAAACCCACGCGGTCACCGGGAGAACGCACAAATCCATATAGACAGCACCTGTAGTTGTGATCGAATCCGGGTCTTTGGCGCTGCAAGAGCTGTAAGGCAGCAACTCTGCCACTGCGCAACCATGGTCACCCATAAATTTGTGCCCACAAATATTGGGACTGACCAATCCATTACCCAAATAGCCTTTTTAAATGTATCATGTTGATACAAAAGCCACTTTTTATTTTTGCATCTTTTCCGTTTTTCTAAAATGTCACATGAAATTAAATTTAACTCCAGTGGAACCAATACCTCAGCTCCTTTTATCAACCCAGAGCTAATTTGACTTTAGTTTCATTATATTACATTTTTTTATTTATTAATTCTCTACAAAGAGAAGCAATGATGGAAAAAGTGGACTAATACAGATGACATTCAAATTTGAAGCTGGTATTATAACAGTTCAACACCATGACCATGTGTGCTGTAAAATCCATACTTCTATGTTTTATTTCCATCCACACTCCTAAACCACATCTCGGCTAAAATTAGTGCAAATAAAATGTTTCCTGAAGCACAACTGTTGACAGTTATGGCAAAGGGGACATTCAATTAGGATGGAAAATCAATCCAACCCTTATTTAAACAAGCCACAGGTGCTTCAATCAAAATGAATACTCCTGTAAATACTTTGATTTATTTCTTACCACATCATAATTAACATCTGTAGGTGTAAAATACAATAAAAACAAAGAGAGAGGCGAGGCACGAGAAACCACAGAGCAAAACACAAGCTTCTGTGTCTGAAGATGGGTCCCAATCCTAAACATTTTCTATTTATTCCTTCCACAGATGCTGTCTGACCCGGATCAGAGCCGGTGGAGGCGGAGAAATTGACGGAGAGCAAGCGCAGGCTCGGTGATCGTTTCGCTGAACACCTCTGCTCAGTCTTCCTAGCCCTACATGATCTCCAGGTTTCTAAACACTTTAATTCCACCTCCCATTCCCAGACTGACCTTTCTTTCTTTCCTGGGCGTCCTCCACTGTCAAAGTGAGGCCAAATACAAATTGGAGGAACAGCACCTCATATTTTGCTTGGGCAGCTTACAACCCAGCAGTATATTGATTTCTCTAACTTCAAGTAACCCTTCATTCCCCTCTCCATCCCTCCCCCACCTTTCACTGTCCTCCTGATTAATTTTACAATTTGTATGCCTCGTTGTCACCTTTCCCTCTGCCAACAATGAACCATTCCACATTTCTTTGATCATCGAAGATAGACACAAAGTGCTGGAGTAAATCAATGGGACAGGCAGCATCTCCAGAAAGAAGGAATGGGTGACGTTTTGGGTCGAGAACATTGTCTGTTTTGGTCCCTCCACTCATTCTGCAACAACCCTGACATAGTCATCAAACCCGCTGACAAGGGAGGTGCTGTGGTAGTCTGGCGGGCTGACCTCTTCTGGACCGAGGCCAGACGACAACTCTCAGACACCTCTTCCTACTTATTCATGGACCATGACCCCACCGACAAACACCAGACCTTAATCATCAACACCATCACGGACCTCACCATTTCCGGCGATCTACCCTCTAATGCCTCCAAACTTATCGTTCCCCAGCCCCGCACGGCCCGATTTTACCTCCTACCTAAAATCCATAAACAGAACTGTCCCAGCAGACCCATTGTTTCTGCTTGCTCATGTCCCACCAAACTTATTTCCACCTACCTCGACTCCATCCTATCCCCCC
Source organism: Rhinoraja longicauda (assembly GCF_053455715.1). Lineage (NCBI taxonomy): Eukaryota > Metazoa > Chordata > Chondrichthyes > Rajiformes > Arhynchobatidae > Rhinoraja > Rhinoraja longicauda. The sequence continues at coordinate 51,396,364 of NC_135953.1, forward strand.
TGGTCAAATCCCTCCCCACCTACGTCCAAGACACCTCATCTCCATCTCCATCTCCTCGATAACTTCTGTTTTCCAGGCCCCCACTCCCTCATCTTTACCATGGATGTCCAGTCACTCTACACTTCCATCCCCCACAAGGATGGTCTTGAAGCCCTCCATATCTTCCTCGACCGTAGAGCCAGCCAATTCCCATCTACTAACACTCTCCTCCGCCTAGAAGAGCTGGTTCTTACACTTAACAACTTCTCCTTTAACTCCTCCTACTTCCTCCAAACCAGAGGCGTAACTATGGGCACTCGCATGGGCCCTAGCTAAGTCTGCCTCTTTGTCGGGTACGTCGAACAATCCTTGTTCCGGACGTACACTGGCTCCATCCCCGAACTCTACCTCCGCTACATCGACAACTGCATTGGTGCTACCTTTTGTACCCATGCAGAACTCACTGACTTCATACACTTCACTTCCAATTTCCATCCTGCCCTTAAATATACTTGGACCATCTCCATCACAGGAGACAGACTAGTGACTGACATCTACTATAAACCCACTGACTCGCACAGCTATCTGGATTACACTTCTTCCCACACTGTCTCCTGCAAAAAGAATATCCCCTACTCCCAATTCCTCCGTCTATGCCGCATCTGCGCCCGGGATGAGGTGTTTCACACTAGGGCATCAGAGATGTCCTCATTCTTCAGGAAACGGGGCTTCCCCTCTTCCATTATAGATGAGGCTCTCACTAGGGCCTCTTCTACATCCCGCAGCTCCGCTCTTGCTCCCCCTCCCTCCATTCGTAACAAGGACAGAATCCCCCTCGTTCTCACCTTCCACCCTATCAGCCAGCGTATCCAACAAATCATCCTCCAACATTTCCGTCACCTACAACGGGACCCCACTACTGGCCACATCTTCCCATCCCCTCCCCTTTCTGCATTCCGCAGAGACCGTTCCCTTCGTAACTCCCTGGTCCACTCGTCCCTTCCTACCCAAACCACCCCATCGCCGGGCACTTTCCCCTGCAACCGCAGGAGATGCAATACCTGTCCCTTTACCTTCCCCCTCAACTCCATCCAAGGACCCAAACAGACTTTCCAGGTAAGACAGAGGTTCACCTGCACCTCCGCCAACCTCATCTATTGTATCCACTGCTCTAGATGTCAACTTCTTTACATCGGCGAAACCAAACGCAGGCTTGGCGATCGTTTCGCTCAACACCTTCGCTCAGTCCGCCTTAACCAACCTGATCTCCCGGTGGCTGAGCACTTCAACTCCCCCTCCCACTCCCAGTCTGACCTTTCTGTCATGGGCCTCCTCCAGTGCCATAGTGAGGCCCACCGGAAATTGGAGGAACAACACCTCATATTTCGCTTGGGCAGCTTGCAGCCCAGCGGTATGAACATTAACTTCTCCAACTTTAGATAGTTCCTCTGTCCCTCTCTTCCCCTCCTCCTTCCCAGTTCTCCCTCTAACTTCCAGTCTCCACCTATATCCTTCCTTTGTCCCGCCCCCCTGACATCAGTCTGAAGAAGGGTCTCGACCCGAAACGTCACCCATTCCCTCTCTCCTGAGATGCTGCCTGACCTGCAGCATTTTGTGAATAAATACCTTCGATTTGTACCAGCATCTGCAGTTATTTTCTTACACGTCCATATCTCTAGTTCCCCTCTCCCCTGACTCTCAGTCTGAAGAAGGGACTCGACCCAAAATGTCATCCATTCCTTCTCTCCATATATGCTGTCTGTCCCGCTGAGTTACTCCAGCATTTTGTGTCTGAGAAATTGAGAGTAAGGGACGGCATTCTTGCAAGTGGTAGAGTGGGAGGAAATGTAGTCAAGATATCCGCGGGAGTCAGTGGGTTCGTATTAGTTAGATATCAGTCAGAGAGAGGTGTCAGAGATAATCCAAGTGTCTTTGACGACAGAGAGGAAGTTAATGGTAAAACAAGGAACTGCAGATACTGGTTTACAAAAATAAAATGAAAAAAGACGCAAAGTGCTGGAGTAACTCAGTAGGTCAGTAAGCATCCTTGGAGAACATTGATAGGTGATGTTTTGTACAGGACTCTTCTTCAGACTCAGAAGTTAATGGTAAAGTCAATGAAATCACTGTGGAACTGGTTAAGCTGGTCAAAGAACTAGAGTGGAGAAAAGGAGAAAGGGGGCGGGGTAGGGGGATGCATAAAATGACGAGGGGAATGTTTTAAACCCTAGTCGTTTAACGTTCCACAGTTCACCACATTGTATCCCTCTTGAGACCACACCTTCACGAACCAACGATGGGCCTTCCAGGGCACCACCCTGCCTGAGGTGATTTGTGGCCAGCCCTGAATGGTCCTCGTATTTTCTCACCTCCAGCTCTTCACCACCTTCCCCTCCCCCTCCACCCCTTACATTCAGTCTGAAGAAGGGTCCCAACCCAAAACATCACCTATCCTTTTTCTCCAAAGATGCTGCCTGAACCGCTGAGTTACTCCAGCACCTTGTATATTTATTTGTTGTATTAATGCACCGACCGGCATAGCTGCAGCAAATAAGAACTCCTTTGTTCTGTTCCTGGTGCATATGATAATTAAACACTCTTAACTTGACTCTTGAGCCTGAAGAAATCAATTAAAGTGACCTAAAAGTAAACTAAAGCCAACAACTTGGCACAATTCACATTGCAGAAGGACATAAGGTAATGGAAGAAGAAGTAGCTAGGAAACCAGAGAAGCCACTGAGACAGTTGAAGTTAGTGGAGGTTCAAAGAGACGTAGGGACCCATGTATCTGGATTTTTACAATGTCATGGCTAGGTAAGGATCATGATGAAAGAGTAATGGAATACTGGTCTTTACATCTGAAGAACTAGAATACAACGTCCCATTCATTCATTATTCAGATTCATATGTATATTGGATTACGCCCTTAATTCCCACAGAAAGTGAATTCCAAAAATGGTTGCCATTGTTAATGTCATATTTTAAGTACATAATTTAATATTTTATATTGCATTTCTTTTGAGAGGAATGAATTATGTAGGTCAGCTTCAAAAACATATTTCACCTTCCTTTAATATTATTTTCTGTTTCTGCAAAATAATCTAGAATTATTCTGCATGTTTAAAATCCATTAATCATGGAGATACTTTTTGATTTGATTACATGTTTAATGTTTGATAAACTTGGATCAATTTAAATCAGTCTTTAAATTGTTCCTCACTACTAAACAAGATATTTTCAAATTACTTTAATTTAAATACAAAGAATTTATTCAGGGTTAGCAGGAAGTAGCTTTAGCGCCCACTAGTGGCTGCCAGGGCATAACTGATTTGTATCTAATAGATCACGAATGGCTAAAAATGAATTAAATACATATACAATTCTTCAACTCTGCATTTAAAGCCAAGGAAGAAACACTGTCATACTTAAGTGTTAGTTTAGTGGAAATATTTAAGTAATTTATTTTTGAGAATTGTACTGTCTTTAAGTTACTCAGAGAAGAAACCAAAGCTTGAATTTTTCAGTGCTAATGATTCATATCACAATAGTAAGAGCACAGAGAAGGTTTCAACAACACTTTGACTTACAACACTATTAGTCACAGAAATAACTTTACTTTTAAAAAATGATTTTCTCAGCAGTAAGAAGGAATAGTTCAATCACATTTCAATACCATGGGCAATACTGTAAATCTTTTCTTCTAAATATAATAACTTTTGCTTAATTAGCTTTCTTAACTGATTTTGTTCATGATTTATTTGGATCATGAGCAAAACTAACTAAATCAGGGCTTCTGAATTTTAGAATTTTATTGCAAAATGTTGAAATGTATTCAACATTTTTCTGATAGTTTAACAAAATGTTGGCATGAAGTTTTTAACCTTTTTTTCCACGTTCTGAGGAAAGTATTCTGTAACAAAGTGGTTCTTCCACATGCTATATGTGTTAAGCTATATGGGTTAAGCTAGTTTGATCTACTAGTACGGTTTGTTTTTACTGTGCAGAAGAAAAGGGGACAGCACCAAGTTTCATCACTAATACCTTCTGTTAAGTAAATTGCCCCAAAATTGTTATTTTGGTATTAGATTCCAGCAACAACTCTGATCTACATTTCACAAATTTTGTAGGTCTCTATGTGTTTTCTCTCTTTCTAACTTAATCTATCAACCATATAGCTTCCTACGTAATGGAATTAGTCCTGGCACCCTGGCCTCAATTGATCAGCAATATTCCCTTTGTTTGGTCCCAATGCTGCTCACTCCCTCCATATTAAAATTAAATTGCAGGATAAATGATTTTTTCTTGCTGTCCATTCTATCACAGATCTCCCCTTATGTTCTCTCCTCTTCATTCTATTCCCTGATCTGCACCCACTCCCCAAACTCTTTATCCTTAAGATTATCGTCTTTTCCCAGTTCCAATTGCTTTGTTTTGTCTTTTCATTCACTTGATTATCTTAGAGATATGAACAAAAGATGGAATAACATATATATTGGCAGCACACAGTGAAATCATAGTAATAGGAAATCTAGGAAAATTTAAACCAGAGCTTTGGTGGTAGGAAATGTAAGGTACAAATGTAAATCATAAAGAGAAAAAGTGAAGATATAGCAAAAATGGTGTTAACCGATGAAAGTTGAACACTAACAAAATTGGAAGACAAAGTACATTCAACTCTACCTGCACAAGAACAACTAATGTGGCCAATTTTATGACTAAAAATGCTGATTATTGCTAACATGGTGAGAGATAGGAAGTTGTTGGTGTCCTGGCTGAATATTAACAGGCAGCTTCAGCAAGCAATTGGAAGAACAATCAGTGTTGCGAGGAATTAAGTTCAAGAGTAAAGATATCCACTTAAACATAGAAACATGAGGAGTAGACCATTCGGCCCTTCAAGCCAGCACCACCATTCAATATGATTATGGCTAATCATCTAAAATCAGTACCCCGTTCCTGCTTTTTCCCCATATCCATTCCTTTTGCCCAAAGAGCTACATCTAACTCTCTCTCTTGAAAACATCCAGTGAATTGGCCTCCACTGCCTTCTGTGGCAGAGAATTCCACAGATTCACAACTCTCTGGGTGAATCTGGGTGTCATTTGCCAATTCTTCACCTGGAATGTTGTTTACTGGTGTGGTCTTCCTATCAATAGAAGAAGAATATATTGTGACAAATTTACCGGTTGGATTCATGGACTGAGAGAACTGTCCACTGATCCCTGCAATCTATTGAGTTGACAAAGAGAAGTAATTTCTTTGAAATACATATAATTCTTACAGGACTTGATCAATAGGTAGAAAACTCTTTCTCTAGTTATGGTAGTTGAACCAAAAATTGTAGCTTCAAAAGAATAGGTTAGTCAAACACCACAGAGATAAAAAAATAAACATATTTTCACAGAGGACAGTGAATATTTGGAATTTATCCACATTGGAGGCCAGTGGCACCACTGTCCTTGAGTATGATTTAATATATTTTTCAGTATTAATATTAAGACTCAATACCAGACCATTACCGGATGCAACAAGAATGGGGGACTAAGCGGCCTTCTCCTCTTCCTGTTTCTCAAGTTTATTCTTTGATGAAAATGTAAATTGATTGGAGAAATAAAAGGCAGTAGAGGCAGACTTCAAAACAAGGCTTGTGGCTGAAATTCTACGTATTGAAAAATTTGATATTTATATGATTGCGTGTACACTTCCCAATTCTTATAAGGTAGGTTTTCATGCATGTTTTCCTTTGTTTTGCTAGGATATAGCAACAATGACTGGTGGCCTTTAACAATAGGAGGTATTGAGGAGGCTTTGAACAGAAAGTAACAATTAAATTTATATTTTACAGAATATACTAAAATTATCAAATGTAAAAAGGTTTACAGATAAAACAGTGGAATGACTGTCTAACAACTATTTTGGCAAATAAAATCTGTGATAAAAATCCACTGTCCCTCCCTCTGTGTGATGCAGGTGACAATTAGCAGCTCACATGACCTTGTTATTTAAATAGCTGGTAAATAATTGCATTTGGAGGGAAAATATTCACTGACAGAAAGACGGGTCTTTTTGGAACAGATTAATGGCAAATAGTTTGAGCAATCCAAACAATGTAAGAGATGAAACAGAATTTAAACATTAACATTCTTCAGAAGTAACAATCGCACTCCAGCGACTGCATCTTAGTGACCGTATAACTATTTCACAGTGTTACATCCACATTAAATAACTTGTGTGTTATGATCCAATGCAATCAAACAATAAAGTTTTGTTGGTTAACCTAAGTGGCTAGGGTCTGAATTTGTTACGTTTTGCACGAGATATCCAGACATGTACGCCCTCAAATGTGACTTCCCATTTGGAATACCAGATTGCAAAATTGCAGCTTAAACAAAATTGTTACATTTTTAAAAGATTACTCATATTTATTTCTCAGTTGAATGTAATTAACATTACACCAGTAAAGCTGTGCTGACATTAATTTGAGTGTTTAGTTTGTAATAGTCACAAATGCTATGTTGGTGTTGTAGAATTCGCAAATGCAATAATCCAAGAGTAGATAGATGAGTAGTTTCATGGTTTCAAGGTCAGCTTATTGTCACGTGTACCAATTAAGGTACAGAGAAATTCGAATTACCATACAGCCATACTAAAAAAAAGCAACAAGACACACACTACATAAAAGTTAACATAAACATCCACCACAGCGGATTCCCCATGTTCCTCACTGTGATGGAAGGCATTAAGGTCCAATCTAAGTCCTCTTTAATCTCCCAGTCAGGGCAGTCGAACCATCCGCAGTCAGAACGATCAAAGCCCTCGCTTCGGGGCGATCAAAACTCCCACGTCGAGGCATTTGGAACTCCGCGTAGGGGCGATCGAAACTCCCGTGACGGGGCAGTCAAAACTCCTGCGGCATGGAGTCCCCCAAGTCGGTCTCTAACCAGAGACCGTGGACTCCATGATGTTAAAGTCCCACAGGCTCCCACGGTTGGAGCCCCAAAGACGACTGGGATCGCGAACTCCGTGTTTGTAAGTTCGCAGATTCCTGCGATGGAGCTTACGTTCGATCTCCAGCAAAGGCCGCCAACGTCACGATGTTAGGCCGCAGTGCGGATGGAGATACGATACGGAAAAAAACGCATCTCCGTCGAGGTAAGGGATGAAAAAAATGTTTCCCCCAACTCCCCTCCCACCACTCCCCACATAAAACAAGCTAAAGAATACTGAAAAACCTACATTTAACACATACAAACAGACACAAAGAAGAAAAGGACAGACAGACTGTTGGCAAGGCCGCCATTGCTGGCGCCGTCCCAGTGGAATAGGGTCTGAATTTCAAAGGGTCAAAGGTTCAAAGGGCATTTTATTGTCATGTGTACCAATTAAGGTACAGTGAAATTCGATTTACCATACAGTCATACTATAAAAAGCAACAAACACACAACTACATAAAAGTTAACATAAACATCCATCACAGCGGATTCCCCACATTCCTCACTGTGATGGAAGGCAAAAAGTCTAATCTTCTTCACTCTTTATTCTCCCATGCTGCATTCTTGTACCGTTGCATCCATATAAATGATCTTTTAAGAAGTTTTTGGCTATCGCTCCACATGGAATGATCGACTTAATAATCATTGCAGATTGTGCAAAGTATAATCTTTCTACTCTGCAATATAAAACGTAAAATTATGTCCGATGCAAAGCAGGACTAGGAAAAAAAATTAATTTCCAAAGTACAGGTGCTCCTCAACTTACAATGGGGTTACGTTCTGATAAACTCATCGTAAACCAAAAATATCGTCCGTCCAAATGCATTTAATAGACCTGATCACGTGGCCGGAAGCGAGCTACTGTCGCTGTTGTTGCCCAGCGTTTGCACCATTGTAAAGTCGAAATATCGGAAGTCAAAGCATTGTTAGTCAGGGAGCGTCTGTATAATATATTACCTAGTAGCAAATAACCAATTTCACTGCTATTTAATGTTTATAGAAGGAACTGAAAGAAAGCTAATAAGTGTGAACTTGCACTATCAGGAAACACAAGTTTCCATTTATCTTGATTCTCTAACATTTTGCCAAACTAATACTAACTTTCATCAGGGAAATACACAGACTTGTCATTCGCTGTTTTTTTCCAGAAATATTTAAATCCATATAATTGTATCCACATCTCCATATGGATTAACTAACAGAAGTATTCAACGTCCTTCAACACAATTGCAGTGCCCTTACAGTTTTCATAGTATCTATAGAAGAGAATACCGAAGAAACATAAGTTGAAAGCTACTTTGAAAATTTAAAGGGAGAATTCCACATGATAGTATTTGACTAAAGCATAAATTTGCATAAATTTGACTAAAATGACAGACATGAATTCATATCTTGATGAATAGTATTTGCATTCTGTGTAAGAAGACAATGCAACATCCCCTTTTGGCAGTCTGCCAGTAAACAGTGCACACACAATCTGGCAAACATCCACACATTAATAGACAACAGACCAAGTCACCCTGCATTCTCATAGCATCCTCTTCACAGTTCACACTGCCACCCAGCTTTGTGTCATCCGCAAATTAGCTAATGTTACTTTTAATCCCTTCATCTAAGTCATTAATGTATATTGTAAATAGCTGTGGTCCCAGCACCGAGCCTTCCGGTATCCCACTAGTCACTGCCTGCCATTCTGAAAGGGACCCATTAATCCTTACACTTTGTTTCCTGTCTGCCAACCAATTTTCTATCCATGTCAGCACCCTACCCCAATACCATGTGCTCTAATCTTGCCCACTAATCTCCTATGTGGGACCTTATCAAAGGCTTTCTAAAGGTCCAGGTGCACTACATCCACTGGCTTTCCCTTGTCCATTTTCCTAGTTACATCCTCAAAAAATTCCAGAAGATTAGTCAAGCATGATTTCCCCTTCGAAAATCCATGCTGACTTGGAACTGCATCGTGTTACTGCTATCCATTAACTGCAGGTTTAGTTAACAAATTGCACGTTGTATCACAAAATTCTGGAGTAATTCAGCATGTCAGGCAGCATCTCAGGTGACGTTTCGGGTCGAGACCCTTCTTCAGACCCATTGTATCTTCAAATTTATTCAGAATGCTGTGAAATAGATTTATTGAAACATGGGATTGGGGTGAAACTGCAAGGCTAGTGAAGAAATTTAAAGTTATTGGCTAAATTGGCATAGACAGAATCCCAAGAAGTAGATGGCTGTGCTAGGAACTTAAAATCTTTTGAGGCTGAAACATTTTTTAAAGTTAGCAACAAGACGTCACCACCTGGAACTGAGTGCATGATATTTAGGTTTAAAATGCATGAGAAGTGAATTAAGAATGTTTTGAAAGGTTTATGTCATTTCTTGTCAAGCTCGACCTATCGGGCACTTCCTGTCACAATTCACCCTGAAGCAGATGTCATTTCCCTGTTGCGATAACGTCATCCAAGTGCGTGGTTACCATTAATTATTTACCAAAAAAAGTTGGGTCAAGGGCTTGAAAGTTACAAGCTTAACTTCTAATTCAGGAAGGAGTATATCATGCTGAAAGTAGAGAATCATGTGCGCTTTGCAATATGCCATTTCATTAATGTTGTATGCTACGAATTATTCACAGTCACTTCAATGCCTAAAAAGATCTCTTGGCTATCAGTACGGAGAAGAGTGATCTGTGATTCTGATTATATTTCTGCTGCCTGCAGCACAGGAACTCCTCCATGTGTTGGGGAGGTCTTCATATGGAAACCTTTGTGTCATTACTCCTCTTCCTTTCCTCCTTTGCTGTGACCTTTTCTGCCTTGGTGTTCCTTGAACTATTCCCACTCATAGAAACATAGAAATATAGAAAATAGGTGCAGGGGAGGCCATTTGGCCCTTCGAGCCAGCACCGCCATTCATTGTGATCATGGCTGATCGTCCCCAATCAATACCCCATGCCTGCCTTCTCCCCATATCCCTTGATTCCACTAGCCCCAAGAGTTCTATCTAACTCTCTCTTAACTCCATCCTGTGATTTAGCTTCAACTGCCCTCTGTGGCAGAGAATACCACAAATTCACAACTCTCTGGGTGAAAAAGTTTTTTCTCACATCACTTTTAAACGGCCTCCCCTTTATTCTAAGACTGTGGCCCCTGGTTCTGGACTCGCCCAACATTGGGAACATTTTTCCTGCATCTAGCTTGTCCAGTCCTTTTATAATGTTATATGTTTCTATAAGAACCCCTCTCATCCTTCTAAACTCCAGTGAATACAAGCCTAGTCTTTTTAATCTTTCCTCTTATGTCAGTTCCGCCATCGTGAATCTACGCTACACTGCCTCAATTACAAGGATGTCCTTCCTCAAATTAGGAGACCAAAACTGTACACAATACTCCAGATGTGGTCTTACCAGGGCCCTATACAACTGCAGAAGAACCTCTTTACTCCTATACTGAAATCCTCTTGTTATGAAGGCCAACATTCCATTAGCTTTCTTCACAGCCTGCTGTACCTGCACGCCAACTTTCAGTGACTGGGGTACAAGGACACCCAGGTCTTGCTGGACCTCCCCCTTACCTAACCTAACTCCATTGAGATAATAATCTGCCTCCTTGTTTCTGCCGTCAAAGTGGATAACCTCACATTTATCTATATTATACTGCATCTGCCACGCATCTGCCCACTCACTCAACCTGTCCAGGTCACCCTGCAACCTCCTAACATCCTCTTCACAGTTTACACTGCCACCCAGCATTGTGTCATCCGCAAACTTGCTAGTGTTGCTTTTAACTCCCTCTTCCAAATCATTAATGTATATGGTAAACAGTTGTGGCCCCAACACCGAGCCTTGCGGCACTCCACTCGCCACTGCCTGCCATTCTGAAAAGGACCCGTTTACTCCTACTCTTTGCTTCCTGTCTGCCAACCAATTTTCTATCCATGTCAACACCCTGCCCCCAATACCATGTGCTCTAATTTTAGTCACCAATCACCCGTGCGGGACCTTATCAAAGGCTTTCTGAAAGTCTAGCTACACTACATCCACTGGCTCCCCTTCATCCATTTCACTTGTCACGTCCTCACCCATGGCAGCCTTGATGTGACTACCATGGAGAGATCACTGTAACTGACCCACCTGCCAGCAGGCAATGTAAGAAAGACAGCAGTTTCGAGCTCCTACAACAACCCCCATAGTGAATGCAAAGAGATAAAACCACTTTGATAGTTTCTTAAAATGAGGATGTTCCAGTTTCACAATTTGTTTGCCGAGCCCTCACTTGGTGTTAAAGCAAAACCTAGCATCTATTCTCCGCACCAAAAAAATACTGCTGCTCCTGAGGGTTGTGTGCTCAACCTCATGCTCGACTCCCTGTACACTGTTGTGGCCAAGTACAACATCAACTTGGAGTTCACCGATGATGCCACTGCTGTCGACTAGATCAACGACAACAATGCGACAAAGCCTAGGAAAGAGATTGGGAATCTTAAGTCAGGACAACAATCTAGTAAGACAAAAGCCTTGATTGTTGACTTATGGAAGCGAAGGACAGTGTGGTGGGGACGATTGAACACAGCCCTGTCCACTTCAGTAAAGGCTGAGTTTAGAAGGCTGAGAGCAGACCTTATTAAAACTTACAGAATTATGAAAGGCATAGATAGAGTGGATGTGGAAAGGATGTTTCCACTGGTGGGAGAGTCTAGGACCACAGGTCATAGCCTCAGAATTAAAGGGCGCTCTTTGAGAAAGGAGGTAAGAAGGAACTTCTTTAGTCAGAGGATAGTTAGTCTGTAGAACTCATTGTCGCAGAGGGCTACGGAGGCCAAGTCAGTGGATATTTTTAAGGCAGAGTTAAATTAGTTTGATTACAAAGGGTGTCATGGGTTATGGGGAGAAGGCAGGAAAATGCGATTAGGTGGCAAAGTAGACTCGACAGGCTGAATGGCCTAATTCTACTCCTATAACTTGTGAAAACTGGTGTGGAGATGATAGACAGCTTCAACTTTCCTTGGCATCCATATCACCAGCAACATGACCCAGACCCTTCACATTAACGTGAAAGCGCATCAAGCATAAGCAAGAAGGCGCAACGATGTATTTGCTTTCTTAGGCATCACAGAATCTACGGCTTAGCCACAAAAATTCTCTCAAACTTATAGACGTATTCTGAGAGGATACATCTCAGCATGGCAGCTGCTCTGCACTTGACCATTGAACCAGAGATTGGTGAACACAGTCCAGTCCATCGTAGACCACTCACTCTTTTCTGTCCAGACTATCTTCACAGGAAGGCAGGAATTATCATCAAGGAACTGCAGATGCTGGTTTACAAACACTGAAGTAACTCAGCAAGTCAGGCAGCATCTCTGGAGAACATAGAAACATAGAACATAGAAACATAGAAAATAGGTGCAGGAGTAGGCCATTCGGCCTTTCGAGCCAGCACCACCATTCAATATGATCATGGCTGATCATCCAAAATCAGTACCCCGTTCCTGCTTTCTCCCCATATCTCGATTCCATTAGCCCTAAGAGCCGTATCTAACTTTCTCTTGAAAACATCCAGTGAATTAGCCTTCACTGCCTTCTGTGGCAAAAAAATCCTCAACATGGATAGGTCACCATTTTGATTGGGACCCTTCTTCAAACTGTTTGTGGATTATGGGGGAGGGGGGAGGAAGTAAGAAATCTGGAAAAGAGATGGGTCAGAACGGCCTGGAGAGTAAGAGGTGGATATAGGTAAGGGGGGAGGGTTAATTGGCAGATAGTTGAATGAAAGCCAGAGATGAAAAGACAAATGTTGAGAGACAAAACGATGAAGAATTGTGAATTGTGAAGCTAGACAGAGAACGTAGATAGAAGGGGAACAATTGGTGTGAGTCTAGATGGGGCACAGGGGAGAGGGGGGGAAATAGGAAGGGGGAAAGAAGGGGTGGCGGTTGGCAGATATCTAAATTTGGAGAATTCAATGTTCATACCGTTGGGTTGTAAGTGACCCAACTGGAATACGAGGTGCTGTTCCTCCAATTTGAGCGTGGCCTCACTCTGGCAATGGAGGGGGCCCAGGACAGAAAGGTCAGTAAGGCAATGGGAAGTGGATTCAAGATGGTTCGCAACAACGGACAATCTGGTTAGTTAATCCGATTGGTTAACAATCATCAAGGATTTTTGGCACACTAGTCATTCTCTTTTCTCTCTTCTACCTTTTGAGAAAAGATACAGGAGCTTGAAAACTGAGATGTCCAGACTTAAGAGCAGTTTATTTTCCTTTGCTAACAGAGTCCCAAACCAATCACCTCTTTCATATCCTCTCTCGGAGGTGCTGCCTCTGTGCACTCTTGCTCTGAATGCAACCTCATTTGGTTATTGCGCTATTGTATTTTAATTTATTTTTTGAACTACTTTGGATTGCACTAGAATCTGCCCCAGGCTGCTGTATTGTACTTGCTGTTTTAGTTATCGTTGTATCTATCAATACGGTATATATCCTGTTTATTCTGTGAGTTTCATAGGAACAAGGTATTTCTTAGCAGCCGAGCGTATATGAAACTAAACTGATTTCAATCTGAATGAATGTAATCCAGCTTGTTTGTACAAATATTCAAAGATGCAGAAACAGCTTAATTTGCATCTTGAAACCACTGGATTAAATGGTAGCTGCACTAGAAATGCACCATCTCTTTGTGATGGAAGGAAACCAACAAAGAGAAAGTAATTTTTCCAGCGAATTGAGCTCATTGTTAACAAATAAAGCTAGGAGTGATTATCCCTCATTAACTTGACCAAGAGGAACCAAGCTCTAACTAAGAATAGGTTAGCCAGACTTTTTCCCATGTTCCATCTGTAAACGTAGTAGGTTGAATAGGTTGGCATTTACAGTGTGCAAGATATATTCCAGCAATGACAGTGTTAATGCAATCAGTGGTAAAACGGATCATTGTAGCCAAAAGGAAATGCATTGCTGAAAATTCTGCTGTGCTCGCAACCTGGTGTTCCTGCAGCAATGAATCACCCCAGACCCCCTGAGGAGAGTATGTGAGGCCTGAGGTGAGACAAGCTGCCACTCTCTTCTGATGATGGGCATTGGAGCCTAAGGTTTTTCATCACCTCCCCTTAGATACGATGGAAGTTATGGGGGGGGGGGGGGGGGGGCATGGCAGCAGCTTTTGTCCCTTCCACATGATGGTGTTGAGAGAGATCATAAAATCCAGGCCTGCCCAGTACCAGCTGCCACAGGCCACCTCCCTACATTGAGCCATGGGGAAATTCTTTGCTGAGTGAGCAAGGGGATAGCGTTAAATTCCATACAATAAAAAGTTCCCAGCACCACAATGTGCTGCAACAACAGGAGCACAGAGGATACTGCAGGTTCTGGGCACAGTGGTGGTAGCAGGAATGAGTGTCTATCTGTGTGCAAATGTGAGTGGTTTCAGTGAAGGACCACAGAGCTTTATAACAAGTCAGCACTCTGCAGTGTAGCACTAAATGGGGTATCAATCTATTGTATCAGAGAGTTTGATGGAAAAAGGAACATTAAGAGATGAGTATTAAATACTGCTTAAATAACGCCAGCCCAACACCTTGAATGGTCTCCAACATGAACTGAATTAGCTGGTCATTTTGACATCTTTCATATACAAGAATGTCACCAAGAAAAACTATTTGGTGGGATTGCCAATTGCCTTGCTCTGTGAAGTTTATTTGGTGACTAATTTTCATTATAAAAGTTAATTTATCTTATCTTTTTTTATACCCAAGAGTGATGGTGGTTTGAAACTACCGTCCAAAAGTGTGGCCATGTACAAGCACAAGAATGTCACTAAGTACAACTAATCATTTGGAAGGAGCAACATAAATGAATGCAACATTAGTACAGAAGAATTAATGGTGGCTGTAGGAAGGATGGGAGAGGAGAGTAAACAGGTATTGTGCAATGTAGGTGTGATTCAAAGCAGAGAAAATAAATCCCACTTGATGTGCTGCTGAGAAAGTGGGTACCTCTCCTGACTAGAGCTCGACCTCCATTTACCTTGACCTGCCCTTTACTCATTCAGTCATACAAAATATTAATTATTCAATTGTTTTGCTCTGTGGAGTTCATTTGGGGACAAATTTTCATTATAAAATTTAATTTATCTTATCTTTTTTATACCCAAGAGTGATGGTGGTTTGAAACTTCTGTCTGAAAGTGTGGCCATATTTTAAAGTACAGGTCCACCACTAATTTTCCATCACCCTTGATTCCAGACCCTTTCTGGATTATCTGCTTTGCCGGACCAAAAGAGGTTACGGCCTCCGAGCGGAATCCAGTGGTACCTGAACGGTCCGCCAAGGCCGCTGAGGGACCGAGATACCGTTCTGCAAAGTCAGTCTCGGAAGTCGGTAACGGGAATGGATCTGCTGCCTCCAGTTGGTCCGTAGTTTCAGAGCCCCAGCAGCAGAGGTCAATTCGACCCGCTGATCGCCACGGAAATCCCGATGAGGTTGAGGTTGGCTACCTCACCCAGCCTATTCACCACATTTTCGGGGGGATTTCAAGTGTGGAGAATTTGGAATGAACCTGCACTTAGTTGACTACTTGAAAGGTTATAGTTTGCAGTGCAATGAATCAGGAGCTAGCATGGGAGTAACCCAAATATCTCCATATTTGGACACAATGTAACAAATGGTCTCCTGTGGTTTCATTTTCCTTGATGCCAATGGTGTTTATTCACAGCCACTGTAAAAGGCACAACGTTTTTAAATTAAAAACCAATCTGGCAATCTGTAAATCATGCATTTTTTTAATTGATGTAATTTAAATTCCAATTCTGATTAGAACGGGAATTTCGGATATTCTTTATTGCTCATATTTTTATTGCTCTTATTGTTGGACTGTGGGTAATGGAATTTCGTCCAAAAGACTTGTTTTTTTTGGATGACAATAAAGGCTATTCTGATTCTGATTCTGATATTCAGCAATTATGCTGCATTCAGAAAGGTTACGGCATTTTGGCTCCGTGGCAACAATTTCAAAGACTTTAGGAAACGATTTTGAAAGAAAAGAAATTTTTAATGAGAAGAATGACGATGCAAAATTAATGAGTTGATGACCATTTTCAGACTAAAAAGCTGTAGATCAGTGCATGTTCCTTTAACATAGTGACCTCACCACTACTAACCACTCCCCATGGTCTCTTGTATAATTGTAGCTTCCCCACCTCCAGCTCGCTCTCTAGTTCCGGTGATGACCACGGACAGCTAGGGCATAATGTGTGTAGTGCAATTAATAAACATATTCAGTAAAAGACTCTGCGTACGAGGGACATCCTTTTACATGGTGTCAGAGCGGTAGACTTGCGTCTCCTGTTGATCGGTTTTTATTTTATTATTTGTTCCTCCCAGTTGTGTCCCCTCCTTCCACTTTGCCATGGCTCACTCGTGTCGTCGTCCGGACACGCTCGTTTTTGATGGGGACATAGTGCACCGCTGGACTGTCTTCCAGCGGGACTACGAACACTATATCGCGATTGCCCATCCTGATGCAAATTCTGCGGTACAGGCTCACCTGCTCCTCAACCTGGCTGGTCCGGAGGCAATGGAACGCTATGCTTCGTTCGATTTCGTCCCTCCGGAGGACCGCAACGACCCGGCATGTCTCATGGCCAAGTTCACTGCCCTGTGTGATATACCCACCAATAACATTATTGAGCGTTTTAACTTTTTCACGCGTCGTCAGACTCCAGGGGAGCACGTTGACGCCTTCATTGCTTCTTTGAGGCATATGGCTCGGCGGTGCCGCCTTGCAACAATCACACCCGACGAGATGATCAGGGACGTCCTGGTCAACGGTCTCCTAAACTCCAAGCTGCGTGACGAGCTCCTGATGAAGCCTGACCTGTCGCTAAAGGACGCCGTACATGCCGCACGCATGGCCTCTGCTGTTGCCTCAGTATCTCGGCCGGCGTCCCATGACATAAATTTCACCGGCCGCCGGCGGCTAAATGCCCCGCCGGCCAGGGTCGCCCCCTCCGCGCCCACTACGGTCACCCCTCGCCGATGCCCAAACTGCAACTTCTCGTCACACCAGTTTAACGTTTGCCCAGCGCAGGGCAAAACTTGTAATTCCTGCGGGAAACTGAACCACTTTTCTGCAGCTTGTCGTTCTCGTGGGAGACCTGTCCCTGCTCCTAGAAGGAGTCTAAACAACCTTGCGAACAGTGATAGCGCAACCTGTTCCCAGTACCAACACGAGGAACTCCCCGATCCAGATACAGTGTTTTCGCTTTTGGGTGCACCTGCGTTGATAACGGATCCTTCCGTGCATGTTACTGTCAATGGACACTCCTTCCCTGCGAAGGTCGATACTGGTGCTTTTGCAAATGTTATGTCTGTTGGCCTCTTCGAGCAGATAAGCTCGGGGGAGAGGGTTACTCCTGACGACTCCCGCCTTCATGCCTATGGGGGAGGTGTTCTGGTTGCCGTGGGGAAGGCAACGGTTATCTGTACTGTTCTGGAGACCTCTCGGCCCCTCACGTTCCTCCTGCTAGCATCTGACAACGTCACCCTGCTGGGCGCCCGTGCATGCCAGGACTTTGGCTTGGTTTCATTCCACCGCGACATCCACCTGGTGCAGGCCCCCATGGACCCCCTGATCGAGTATCCCGACCGATTTGATGACGTCCTGGGGAAGCTGCCCTGTGCCTACAAGATCGTTGTTGACCCGGGGGTCAACCCGGTGGTTAGACCGGCCCACCGTGTGTCTTTTGCCATGAAGGGCCGCGTGGAGTCCACACTACGTGGCATGGTGGACATGGGCATCCTCAAGGAGGTGAGTGCCCCCACCCAGTGGGTCTCCACCATGGTGGTCGCTGCCAAGAAAGATGCGAGCGAGATCAGGATCTGCATCAACCCAAAAGACCTGAACCTGGCTATCAAACGCCCGCACTACCCCATGCGGACGGTGGAGGACGTCGCGGCACAGGTCGGTCCAGCCACAGTTTTCTCGGTCCTAGATGCCAAGAGCTCCTTTTGGCAGATCCCTTTGGATGCACGTTCCTCCTTCCTGACCACCTTCAGCACACCTTTTGGCAGGTTCCGTTTCCTCCGCATGCCTTTTGGGATCAACTCAGCAAGCGAGGTTTTCCAGCGTACAATGGAGCAGCTGTTTGCCGGGTTGCCGTGCGCCATCATTGTGGATGACATCCTGGTGTACGGGAGGGACGTCGCTGAGCACGACCGACACCTCCGCCAAGTCCTGGACAGGGCTCGTGAGATCAATCTCAAACTTAATCAACGGAAGTGTCGATTCCGCGTTGAGGAAGTCACCTACGTTGGCCATGTTTTCACGGCGGGGGGCCTGAAGCCAGACCCCGAGAAGACGGTGGCGATCACCGAAATGCCCGCTCCCACTGACGTGCCCGGCCTGCAGCGCTTTCTGGGCATGGTCAACTACTTAGGCAAGTTCATACCCGACCTCAGCGAACTGAGTGCCCCCCTGAGGGAGCTGGCCAAGAAGGACTATGCCTGGGTCTGGCTCCCGCACCACCAGTCGACCTTCGAGGCCCTGAAGTCCAGACTCGCACGGACCCCCACTTTGCAGTTTTTCGACCTGAACAGGCCAATCGTCCTCACCTGCGATGCATCTCGGTTCGGCCTTGGTGCTGCCTGCCTGCAGCTCTATGACGACCGGCAGCTGCCCGTCTCCTATGCCTCTCGCACAATGACCCCTGCTGAGCAGCGCTACGCCCAGATTGAAAAGGAGCTCCTTGCCGTGGTATTCGCGTGCTCCAAATTCAAAGACTACGTTCTGGGCAACACCTTCACCATCGAAACTGACCACCAACCGCTGGTCTCTATTTTGAACAAGCCCATCCACGCAGCCTCGTCCCGTTTGCAGCGAATGATGCTGCAGCTTCAGCGCTTTACCTTCGATATCGTGTACCGCAAGGGCAAGGAGATGTTCGTGGCAGACACTTTGTCCCGTGCCCCACTACCTTCCATTTCCCGCCATCCGTACGAATCGGCTGACCTGATGGTGTTGAACGTCAACATCGTTCCATCTTGGCAGATGCAGTCCCTGGTCACACACACTGCCGCTGATCCTGCCCTGCAACAGCTTGAGAGCGTCATCCGCCGTGGCTGGCCTGACCGACGGTCTTCCCTGCCGGCTGGTGCCGTGCCCTACTTCCTGGTTCGGGATGAACTGGTGCTGCACGCGGGCGTGGTGGTGAAGGGTCACAAGGTCGTGGTGCCGGCCGCGCTGCGAGATCACTACTTTCAGACTGCCCACAACGGACACCCCGGGGTGGAGGCCACTTTATCCCAGGCCCAAGCACAATTTTACTGGCCTGGCATGGTTCAGGACATCCGGGACAGGGTCTCCGCCTGCGCTGCCTGCAACCGCCTACTACCTCATCAGCAACGCCAGCCTCTCCTGCAGCAGCCGGCTCCCGAGTTGCCGTGGATGGCTGTTGCCGCCGACATTTTCGAGTGGCGTGGCAAACACTACCTGGTCCTGGTGGACTCCTACTCCAGCTGGTTCGAGGTGGACCTGCTGCCGTCCCTCACGTCTGCTGCCGTCATCGGGAAGCTTCGCCGCCACTTCTCTACCTTTGGTTCCCCGGTATCTCTCCAGTCCGACAACGGCAGCCAGTTTACCAGCGCGGAGTTTGCCGCTTTCGCCACCCTGTGGAACTTTCGCCACATCACCAGCAGCCCCGAGTACCCGCAAAGCAATGGACTTGCAGAGCGCGCTGTCCGCAGCGCGAAGGAACTGATGGAACGTTGTCGGCTTGCCAGTTCTGACTTGTACCTTGCCCTCCTCAACCTCCGCAACATCTCCCGGGACCCCGCGCTCGGTTCCCCTGCCCAGCGCCTCATGTCCCGCACCACTAGACCCCCCATCCCCGTCTCCCAGCAATCCCTGAAACCAACGGCTCGCAGCCCTGCCGCTGTCAAGGAGCGCATCATCGAAAAGCAAGTCATTCAGAAGCGCTCCTTTGACAAATCGTCCCGTCCCCTTCCCCCTCTGTTCGCTGGCCAGGTTGTCCGGATGGAGTCCGCCTCGGGTCACCACCGGCTGGCCGTGGTCGTCGGCAATGCTGACTCTCCACGGTCGTACCTGGTTAATTACGAGGGCACCGTGTACCGTCGTACCCGCCAGCACCTGATGCTGGTCAACGAGCCTGCACCGCCTCCCGCGGTCCCGTATTCACCTCCCGTCCAGTCCCCGGTGCCTGATGTGCCTCCTGCTCCCGTCCATCCTCGCATGCCCCAACCTTCGCCGTCTCGGCTGTCTGTGCCCGGCTCGCCCCAGCCCACTTCCCCTCCTTCGCCTGCGCGTTTGCGGGTATCGCCGCCCCGTTCTCCTCCTTCCCCTGGTTCCCCTGCCTCGGTACCCGCACCCGTCCCTGCTCTTCCTTCGACCGAAGGGGATGGGGGGTTGCGCACCCGCTCTGGGCGACTGGTCAAGCCGCCTGTCCGGTACGGTGGGTACGAGTAGTCTGTGTTGTGCTGCATTCTATCTGCTCCCTGCTTATAGTTTAAGTCTAGCGTATGAGCCGTGGTCGCTTTTGTTTCCAAGAGGAAGGATGTAGATCAGTGCATGTTCCTTTAACATAGTGACCTCACCACTACTAACCACTCCCCATGGTCTCTTGTATAATTGTAGCTTCCCCACCTCCAGCTCGCTCTCTAGTTCCGGTGATGACCACGGACAGCTAGGGCATAATGTGTGTAGTGCAATTAATAAACATATTCAGTAAAAGACTCTGCGTACGAGGGACATCCTTTTACAAAAGCTTAAAGTTTTCATTTGACATTATTTTCTAAAAAATCATTTTCATTTCTACTAAGATATTGTAAGCTTCTATTGTGTTCAAGACCTTTGCTTCAAAATGTAGCACAATTTTACAGGCATTAAAAGATATAAATAAGGTAATCCACTGACCAGTCTCAAAGTTACTATGAATGCAGGGAAATTACAATGCAACTGTTTAACATTTTGCAGTTTACCTGTTTTCACGCAAACATTTCATCTAAATATTGAAAGGACTTATCATGCTTTTTCCAATGGCTCAAGTGAACCTAATGATCAGCAAACTTGTACCAGAAAAAATAATAATGAACCAGGTTACAATTTCAACCAACGATTATTAGAGTTCTCCAATAACCAAGGAGATAATGATTGCATATAACAAATGGCTTATATAATTAATGGGCAATGCGCTCCACAATTTAGCATCCAGATGATGAAAGTCAAAACTATCCTTGTTCCTTGCTTCCCATAGTTGGCACCTATCGCCCAAGTGTACCAGATATTCTCATGTTAAGTAACCATGAACAATGGCATGTAAGGAGTAAGGTAGATATGATTTTAAATATTTGTTACATTCAATCAAAACATTCAAAAGTTCAAACATATTCCTTTTAAGAAATAATATCATGAGATTTAAGGTTCATAGAACACAGAATAGTATAGTATAGGAACAAGCTCTTTTCCCAACGAGGTCTTTGCCAAACATGGTGTAAAATTAAACTAATCCCTTCTGCTTGCATGTGATCTATATGCCTCCATTCCCTCACTATTTCATTTCATTCCCTGATATATCCCCCTCCTCTCTGAACATCCTTCTAATCCCTGCTATATCACTCCATTCCATTCAATATTTTTTCCATCATAGGACTAATCAGCCCCATTCTTAATGGAAGTAATAGACCTGAAAACAAGATCAAACGACGGTTGATGGAGAACGTGCCTTGAAATTCATTCTACTCCATTTAAGAAGAGTTCCATTGAAATCTGGAAACAGAAGAGGTCATTAGGTCATAAGTGATAGGAGTAGAATGAGGCCATTCAGCCCATCAAGTCTACTCTGTCATTCAATCATGGCTCATCTATCTCTCCCTCCGAACCCCATTCTCCTGCTTTCTCCCCATAACCTCTGACAACTGTACTAATCAAAAATCTATCTATCTCTGCCCTAAAAATATCCACTTGGACTCTACAGCCTTCTGTGACAAAGAATTCCATAGATTCACCACCCTCTGACTAAAGAAAGGAATGAGTGGATTAACATATGATGAGTGTTTGATAGCACTGGGCCTATACTCGCTGGAATTCAGAAGGATGAGGGAGAGCCTCATTGAAACTCACCGAATAGTGAAAGGCTTGGATAGAATGGATGTGGAGAGGATGTTTCCACTAGTGGGAGAGTCTAGAACTAGAGGCCATAGCCTCAGAATTAAAGGATGTTCCTTTAGGAAGGAGGTAAGGAGGAATTCCCTATAATCAGAGGGTGGTGAACCTGTGGAATTATTTGCCACAGAAGGCCACCAATTGATATTTTTAAGTCAGAGATCGATAGATTCTTGATTAGTACGGGTGTCAGGGGTTAAGGAGACGAGGCAGGAGCATGGGGTCCGGAGGGAGAGATAGATCAGCTGCAATTGAATGGTGGAGTAGACTAGATGGGCCAAATGGCCTAATTCTGCTCCCATCACATGATCTTATGATCCTTAAACCTTCACCAATTTCAATGCATTCTTTATTCTGATAGATTTCAACGGCCATGAGATTATCATCTGAACCTTAAACTTGTGCCAATTAAACAACATTTCTTCACTTTTGGTCCCACGATCACAATAAAAAAACTACGTAAACAAACCAGGAAAAAAAAAGGTTCTGTGACCCAATAGATTATTTTAAAATCACCTTTTTTAGGATTCAATTTGAACTCAGGTCATGTGGAGCAAAATATAGTGTACTCAACCATAATGCAAAATGCTGGAGGCTTTCCACGGGTCCCATTACCACAAGAAAGTAAAAGTAAGAAAAGGTCACCTGGCTCATGCAATACCAATATGATCTGCCCCTGGTCTTTATTTATCATCTGTGCCAGTCCCATCTTTCCCTCTAAACAACGACATTTCAAAAAAATTACCTACTTCCTCTTTAAAACCTTCAATGTTACAACCTCCACAATTCTCTGGGTAAAGAATGTCAAAGATTCACCACCCTCTGTTAGAAAAACATCCTACCCCCCTCAGTTTTAAATAACTCCTCTCCTAATCTTGTGTCAACATCCCCTTGTTGGAGACTGTCCAACCAGTGGAAACATCTCTAGATACGTCATGCAATATCCTTTAGAAACTTAGCCCTCAATTTTCTAACCTGCAAAGAATGCAGTTCTAACATTTTTAGTGGATCAGTGCCATATATTCTTTCCCAAATTCAGGGATCAAATTGACAGCAAAAGGGAACATCAGGGCTTGGATGGGAGAAAGAGGTTGACCGATAAGATGGATTGAAGTTGTTTTACCCAGAATCATTGGGAGATTGAGTGTTTGGGGTCACAGTACATACACCACTGACAATGTTTTGCGCCATTTTTAAATACTAAACACTCTTGCATCATTATGTTCTCCAGATCATAATGTTCTCAATAGTTAGTATCCTCTTTCTGACCAATTATTGGCTTTTCAGGAGGTTACAAGAAAACATTTACATTTGTTATTATTTACCAATCACATCTGTATTTATACCAGCTTGTGAAATATTAATTAAAAAATGTGGCAACACTTCCATTCACTTCCATTGTTATATTAGACAAAAAACGAGTTTGATATTTATGTGGCCCATTTTTCAAAACCTTTATTCAAATGCACTTGACTTGCTTTTTTTGTGGCCAGTGACATTAGTCCCAATTTGAATGTGAGGCACAAAAGATGTTTAAAACTGAAGCTAAAACGTTTGAAATATAAGCTCCTATTTCACAAGGAAACTCAGTGTTATCCAACAATTCCCAAACCTTCACAGGGTAAATCAAGATAACCATGGTACTATTGCAATAATAGAATAGTATTATGTTTTGAAAGAGGAATGTCAGTTATGCTGGTTACAGTTTTAGATTCTCAAGGTTATTTTACACATTCCTAATTTCATTAAAGGGAGTCCAGAAAGGCATGAAGCTGAAGTGGACCATCTTCCATGAACTAAAAAGACAACACTGAAGGAGAAAGGGGAGACCTGAGATAACAAATTATTCACAACTTTTTGCATCTTCTCACTGCCAATCAAGAGGAGGTCAAGGTGATCAAAGACCAATTTTTCAATGTAATGATTAACCAGGAAACCAGGAAATATGGTGCATTGAAATGTGATATATCTGCTAAATGCTGTTTTAATAATGGGCCATTAAGAATAAAGGGAAATCAGGATTTTGGGGAAGATATTTCAGCTCCAGAGATCGTCAAGATCTCCCTGTCACCACTAAACCCAACTAACACTGGTCCTCACAAAGAAGCGGTTTTGAAACATTTAGAAGATAAACTGGTTAAAAAAGAGACAAAAGGTGGGGGAAAAATTCTTGCTTGAAAATTTAGATGCTTGGCCAATTAAAGGAAAATATACTTCATTAAAAGTAAAATGAATGGCAAAATACTCCATGGAAAGTTATAGCAACATTGCCGCAATAAGCACTGTTAAATGATCACAGATAGTTACAACAATTAAAGTTAAGCTCATTTCACTGTTGGTTTTTAGAGCCTTACTCAGCAACAATATGCAAACGACACATGTACTAAATAATTGACCATGTACCTGTTCATCAATGCATTTTTACCCTAATCCAAATTATGACGATGTCTCAGAAAGCAATTTTAATTAAACAATTTCAAGTCTTACCAAGTTTCTTTATTTGCTTCATTTTAGTTTTACTTACCTAGAGAAAAAGAAAAGTAAATGATTAATTCAAAAACGTTTTTAATACCTCAGATAATCAAAATTACAACATCAAAGGCATGGGTGACTTTTGCGAGCAAGTTCACAATTATGGTTTCACAAATCCTCAGAACATACCTGAAAAGTATGACATGCCAAATCTATTTGACAACTTAGTAACCAAGAGAACTTTGCTTTATAGGAAATATTAATTAATAGGAAATATTAATTATTATGATTTGCAAGAGATATGACATTTTAATACTAAAAGGAATGTGAATAAAAGTAGTTTAATTTATTTCATATTTTAAATATGAAGTTAATAATCCAGACTGAGAGTAGAGATTCTTTCCCTACAGTGTGTCTAAAAGCAACTGCAAACAGTGCAATGAGTAAACATTAGTCAGAAGCCTTCAGCAAAACTCATAATCACATATGTCCCATTGATAGTTTGAATAGTTTCCATCTGAAGTAAGTAATAGTATATAAATGAATAAACTGTGTAGCAATCCTGCTGTTGTCAATGATTTCTAGCAGATGAATGCCACAAAAATAAAAATGGTTCCTTAAACAGAGTCACCTGTGTTTGACTGCGGAATTGTGGGTAATATTGTTGCTTAAAGTCTGAATGGTACCAACAAAATACATTTTCTAACAGCAATTGGCACATAGACCATGATATCTAAAAATGTACGTAAAGGTTTAGTACAGATATGAAGAAAGTTCCATTATGCAATAATACTAAACTTACATTATAAATTCAGAAGTTTCTGCCCAACTGTTTAAGACACCATAGAAAGCATAATCTGGTATCATTTCAAATATTTGTTTGTTTGTTCAGATAGAGTGGTGATAGTTTAATCCTGGCAAAGGCCAAACAAAAATCATGGGTATCTGGTTGCTTGGTATCTGAACTGCAGTTACAACCATGAAGTATAAATGTAACCCCATCTCATTGATGTAATATGGTATTCGTAGTAATAGACTAATTTTGGGGTACTTTAACTGACAAATCGTAATCTAAAGTTTGATATTCCATATTCCAATAAGAAAAATGCTCTACTTTACTTGTTATTAAAAGGCTACTAAGGGGATTATGTGTTCAAAAATTCAAAATGCTGAAGTTGTTTACCTGTGAATTCAGAAGCATATTAATAATTATGGGAGACAGGGATTTTCTCCCTTCGTTTTGTTCAAAATGAAGGTTCAACATCTCATTTTGCATGCATGAATTTAGCATCTTTGGTAAAATGCATCACAGTAGTTTTCCCTTAGCTAAGGGGCATCATCATGAAATTAAATGAGCACCTTGGACCTCCATAAAAGGTAAAAGTGTAAAAAGGTTAAAAGGTGTTATTTGAAAAGATATTAATCTATAATTTAAAAAAAGACACAACTACTGCCACACTACTTTGTGTTTTTTTTTTTGAAAACAACATCTGCAGCTCCTTGTTTCTATATTTAATCTATAATTATTTGGATAAAAGGCATTGAGAATTTTTTTTAAAACTACTCCTAAGATAGTACTCATTTCCCAGACTTTTATTCTGCATTCAGCCATTATTTCAATCACTGGATGTTTCCGGTATTAATAAGGATTTAAGGTTTGCTTTCACAAATTATGTCATCACCAGAGCAATCTGACTGTATAGATGCCCTGCCATCTGCTATTATCCTACTTCCCATATTTTGCACATCACACAATTTCATATAATAAATTAAATGAATGCTTTATTGGTGTTTTCAGATTTTCATCTATATTATAATTGTAAATGCAACATAAAAGGTACTGCTGAAAGCAAATTGAACCTGATCTGACTGGATTACAGGAGATCAATTCACATGTTAATACAAGCTGATTAAATAACTGTTTTCTGGCTGCCATCAACATATCTCATTAAATAACAGTCACACCAACTAAAGTTATGCAACACTAGGCAATGAAACGTCTCAATTGGTATTAATGCATGGCGTCATAAACACTATATATGACCTGTCCCTGCTTGTATTTTCAGAGTTATATTCTGACAGCACATTTACACTATCAAGGTAGCATTGGATATAGTTAGGATGTATTAGCTGAGGCCCTTGAACCCAAAACCTACCACAAATTAGTAGCAACCGGCTCGGCCGCGGGACTGAACAGCGCCCGGTGCGGCTCGGCCGCGGGGCCTTCCA
This sequence comes from Rhinoraja longicauda, assembly GCF_053455715.1. Lineage (NCBI taxonomy): Eukaryota > Metazoa > Chordata > Chondrichthyes > Rajiformes > Arhynchobatidae > Rhinoraja > Rhinoraja longicauda. The sequence continues at coordinate 51,423,206 of NC_135953.1, forward strand.
TCGCCCGGTGCGGCACGGCCGCGGGACACCATTCTGCTTTAGTTAAACATTTTGTTCAAGATGGCCGCGCCGTTGTGTTTGGCTGCCTGCCACTGTATGTTTCTTTTTTTTTCCTAATCAGATGTGCAGCACTTTGGTCAACGTGGGTTGTTTTTAAATGTGCTATACAAATAAAATTGACTTGACTTGACTTGACAAATCCTAACCCTAACCGTGTTTCTTTTAAAGAACAATGAAATTGAACTGAAAAAAATCTGCATGAAAAGGTATGTGAATGCAAAATATCCTAAAGAACTGAAAGCAATTAATATTGCAACTTTGAGAAGCACACCACACACTTTGCATATAGCAAAGTCCTGCAAAGGTTGTGGAGAGATAATTATTGAAAGATCCTCTTCAGATACTATCACGGGATACTGAGATAGAATCTTGCCTGTACATGAGAAAGTTTCATCTGAAAGACAGCACGCATGTAGAAAGAGTTCCACAGTTATCTGGACTACATCTCCTCCCACCCTGCTTTTGCAAAGACGCTATCTCTATTCTCAATTTCTGTGCCTCCATCCCATGATGAGGCTTTCAATTCTAGGGCATCTAAGATGTCCTCTTTCCTTAGTTTCCCCCCTTGTGTCATAGATGGATTGATCACCTGCATCTCCCGTGGCCCATAGTTCTGCTCTCGCCCACCCCTCCCCCAGAGTGAACAAGGATAGAATTCCTCTCATCTTCACCTTTCACCCCACCAGCCTTTGCATCCGACATATTATACTCTGACATTAATGCTCCCTCTAATGTGATCCCACCACTGGTCACATCTTCCCATCCCCACCCCTTTCTGCTTTCCACAGACATTACTCACTCTGCAACCCATTGGTTCAATCACCCATTCCCACCAAACCACCCCTTCCCCAGGTACTTTGCCCTGCAATCGCAGGATATGTAACACCTGTCCTTATATCTCCTCCCTTTCATTTATCCAAGTCTCCAGCAGCCCTTCCAGATGTGATGGAGGTTCCTGTGCCTCTCCTCTCATCTCATCTACTGCACTCAATATCTCTGATGTGGCCTCCTTTATATAAATGAGACCAAACAAAGACTAGACGACCATTTCATCGAACACTTGCATTCAGTCTGCAAAGACCTGCTGATGAAGTAAACTGCATATTCGTCCGGAGTAGGAGGTAACAGATGAATATTTTGTGAGGTTGTATACTTTTTCCTGCTGTTTATGTTACGTTTCTGCCAACTCCCTCTGAGTGCACTCAATGTTCTCAGTTGCATCCCCAAAACTCCTACTCTACTTTGAGTAGGTAAGGGCCAGGAAGTCCCAGGAGTCAGTGGGGATATGAAATATTTTTTCAGGGTGCTTTCGAGAACATCCTTGATTTTGTTTGCTCTGTTCATAACAAGGAGTATCTGTTTCCAGACTCCAGTGTGGGTCTTGTGAAGGCTATGACCTGCCCAGTGTAACAAAATGAATATACTTAATTAGGGTCTTGGGTTGGGAGAGGACACTAACAGTAGTTCACCTAATCAACCGGTAGATTTGGAGGTATCCACTTCCACAGAATAATGCTTGCTTCAACATTGTCAATGAAGAGCATTATAAATCTATCTCCAGCTATTATCTCCAGCAAGCTATTATCCATAGCAAAACGTTCAGTGCAAATAAACTTAAATTCAGAAAGGAATTATTTCTACCAAGGGTTCACACAGTTTTCACCGCATGCCAGCGGTAATCTTGAGTTTGGCGTCACAATCGTCTGCGCTGAAAATATTTCTTCAGATTTGGGCACCGTACATTCTTATCAACCAGTCTGAAACTTTGACAGTGATCCAACATGTGCTTCAATCTACAAATTCTTTTACCCTTTTGCCAGAATGTCCTTTTACAACAAAAGCATATTCTGCAGCACTGCAACACTCCCTATCAACTTTCCAAGGACACACTGCACTATCATCTTGCATAGTTTCCACTCAGGAATTAAAGACTCGTCAGATACTTTTTATCTTTGCAGTGATAAAAGTATCATTCTGAATGTGGTGTTTTGACAACTGCTATAATGTTCTAACTACGTCGCTTACTTTATGTCGTGAAAAACAAATGAAAAGGCTTTAATTTCATAATTTTAATTAATGCTGAGAGCAGTGGAGAAATGTAGATTTGGGTAACATCGTAACAAGCATTACCCATCTGCACTATGCCAAACCACGACAGGAAATAAGGGCTTTGGTGTGTGAGCAATCTCCCCTGTGAACGTCAGCTCCTTACTCAAATTGCGTCAATGGTCCCCAAACCTTCCTGAGAGACTGTATGACTTCTAAATGTGGCTGCAGACTCTTATTTTCTACATTATCGCACACGATCAATTATAGTTAGAAGTGTAAAGTGCAGGCATAGGTCGCAGCTCCTGTTTAAAAATTGTAATGCATCTGTTGGATAAAAAGCACAACTTGGGCATGCAGCAGGATCACTTTGCAGCCTGCTCAATATTATTAAAATGTGATCTCCATTACCAGCTTATAAAATTAGTTACTTTGCGACACTGCAATTATAAGTGTAAAAACAGGGCAACATATGAACTTCAGATAAAATTTCCAATCTTTACTTTTCTCCTTGGCAGTGACAAGTCTAGAAACATAATATTGTTCATTACAGTGGCAGTGCCAGAAAAAGGATATGACAGATTGCTTTTACATTTTAAAAGCCAGCAAATCACATATTCATAAAAACTTTTATTTTAAAAACCCATACATTTGCGAGGACAGACTGAAAAGTGGCAATTATTTTCAGAACAGTAAATGCATGCACTCATGCTGAAGGTCTTTGCTTCAGGCTGTGATGCTGCTACTGCCAAAGCTAAAGGGGAAAGAGAGGGAAGGCTAACGACAGCCGTGCACACACTTGAGTTTACAAGATCAGGCAAATGCTGCAAATTTGAAAACAAATTAGAAAATCCCATGAAAGCACAGCAGGTCAGTTACTACTGTTGGAAAGCAACAAAAACAAACAAATCAATTTTTCAAGCTTGGTTCTTCTTCAGAACAGAGGCAGAATTAAGGGACAGATAATATTAGTGGAATGATAATGAAGCAAGTAGAAGAAAATGTAAAATGTACACATATGAGTCAACCCAAATGTCCCCAGGACTTGTATTATCAGGATATACATACATCTGTACATTTGTACTTCTTTGATGATACAATCCCTACAGATAAGAATCTACAGTTCAGGTCAAAAAAAATCATGGATTAAAACAAAGGAAAACACATAAAAGATAATGATCCAGCTACACTAATGTGACTGTTAATGGCTTACCAAAAAAGATCCCAAGATTCAATTTTCTTTTATTTGCAGCAAGGTTATATTGTTTGTTCATTAATGGTCAAAAATCAATAAATATTCCTTTTCCACTGGAGCCAATATTAAATAACACAAGCAATTCACATGCTATTACCACACAGTGATTTATCCTTTCTGAAAAAATATTTTTTTCCCTTTATTTCTGATTTACTATTCCTCAGATTAAAACAAGACACATCACGTGGGATGCCTTGACCAAGGTAATTATTTACAAAAGCACCTGGCTGCATACAGAGAAATGCTGCAGCTGTTCCAGTGCCCTCCATAATGTTTGAGACAGACCCATCATTTATTTATTTGCCTCTGTACTCCACAATATGAGATTTGGAAGAGAAAAAATCACATGTGGTTAAAGTGCACATTGTCAGATTTTATTGAAGGGTATTTTTATACATTTTGATTTCACCATGTAGAAATTACAGCCGTGTTTATACATAGTCCCCCCATTTCAGGGCATCATAATGTTTGGGACCCATGGCTTCACAGGTGTTTGTAATTGCTCAGGTGTGTTTAAATGCCTCCTTAAAGCAGGTATAAGAGAGCTTGCAGCACCCAGTCTTTCCTCCAGTCTTTCCATCACATTTGGAAACATATTGCTGTTCATCAACATGAGGGCCAAAACTGTGCCAATGAAAGTCAAAGAGGCTATTATGAGACAGAGAAACAAGAATAAAACTGTTAGAGACATCAGCCAAACCCTAGGCTTACCAAAATCAACTGTTTGGAACATCATTAAGAAGAAAGAGAGCACTGGTGTGAGCTTACTAATCGCAAAGGGACTGGCAGGCCAAGGAAGACCTCCATAGCTGATGACAGAAGAATTCTCTCTATAATAAAGCAAAATCCCCAAACACCTGTCCGACAGATCAGAAACACTCTTCAGGAGTCAGGTGTAGATTTGTCAATGACCACTGTCCGCAGAAGACTTCATGAACAGAAATACAGAGGCTACACTGCAAGATGCAAATCACTGGTTAGTTGCAAAAGTAGGATGGCCAGGTTACAGTTTGCCAAGAAGTACTTAAAAGAGCAACCACAGTTCTAGAAAAAGGTCTTGTGGACAGAGGAGACGAAGATCAACTTATATCAGAGTGATGGCAAGAGCAAAGTATGGAGGAGAGAAGGAATTGCCCAAGATCCAAAGCATATCACCTCATCCACCGTGAAACACGGTGGTGGGGGTGTTAAGGTCTGAGCATGTATGGCTGCTGAAGGTACTGGCTCACTTATCTTCATTGATGATACAATTGCTGATGGTAGAAGCATAATGAATTCTGAAGTGTATAGACACATCCTATCTGCTCAAGTTCAAACAAATGCCTCAAAACTCATTGGCCGGCGGTTCATTCCACAGCAAGACAATGATCCCAAACATTTTCAAAGCTAAAAAATGGTCAATTCTTGAGTGGCCAAGTTAATCACCTGATCTGAACCCAATTGAGCATGCCTTTTATATGCTGAAGAGAAAACTGAAGGGGACTAGCCCCCATAACAAGCATAAGCTAAAGATGGCTGCAATACAGGCCTGGCAGAGCCTCACCAGAGAAGACACCCAGCAACTGGTGATGTCCATGAATCACAGACTTCAAGCAGTCATTGCATGCAAAGGATATGCAACAAAATACTAAACATAACTACTTTCATTTACATGTCATTGCTACGTCCCAACCATTATGATGCCCTGAAATGGGGGGACTATGTATAAACACTGCTGTAATTTTGTACATGGAGAAACCAAAATTTATAAAAATACCCTTATTAAAATCTGACAATGTGCACTTTAACCACGTGATTTTTTTCTATTACAAACATCAAATTGTGGAATACAGAGGCAAATAAATAAATGATAGGTCTTTGTCCCAAACATTATGGAGGGCACTGTATGTCAATGGTTTCTCAATTGCCCTGTTCATGCAACAAGCACAAGCTACTAAATTAGCAAGCAGGCATTTGTTTCATGCTGGTTGATGTCACCTTGTTCCATTCACAGACACAATTAAAGACATCAAATGGGATGCAAGCATTGGTGCTCAGTGTGAGAACAATATTTCAGGCTGTACTTATAGTCATAATAGGTTCCTCTCAGTTTCACCTGCTCCAAACAATGGCCTAGAAATTGGGGTTTATTCGATTCTTTGTGCACTAAATGGGTGTTGCATTTTGCCTTGCAAAATTGGGGACCAGGAACGGGGTAGTGATTGTGAATGATCAGCCATGATCACATTGAATGGTGGTGCTGGCTCGAAGGGCCGAATGGCCTACTCCTGCACCTATTGTTGCTATTGAGGGCGTGCAGCGTAGGTTTACTAGGTTAATTCCCGGAATGGCGGGACTGTCATATGTTGAAAGACTGGAGCGACTAGGCTTGTATACACTGGAATTTAGAAGAATGAGAGGAGATCTTATCGAAACGTATAAAATTTTAGATTTTTAGATTTAGATTCTACAGCGCGGAAACAGGCCCTTTCGGCCCACCAAGTCCGCGCCGCCCAGTGATCCCTGCACATTAACACTATCCTACACACACCAGGGACAATTTTTACATTTACCCAGTCAATTAACCTACAAACCTGCACGTCTTTGGAGTGTGGGAGAAAACCGAAGATCTCGGAGAAAACCCACGCAGGTCACGGGGAGAACGTACAAACTCCATACAGACGGCGCCCATAGTCAGGATCGAACCTGAGTCTCCGGCGCTGCATTCGCTGTAAGGCAGCAACTCTACCGCTGCGCCACTTAAGGGGTTGGACACGTTAGAGGCAGGAAACATGTTCCCAATGTTGGGGGAGTCCAGAACAAGGGGCCACAGTTTAAGAATAAAGGGTAGGCCATTTAGAACTGAGTTGAGGAAAAACTTTTTCAGTCAGAGAGTTGTGAATCTGTGGAATTCTCTACCTCAGAAGGCAGTGGAGGCCAATTCTCTGAATGCATTCAAGACAGAGCTAGATAGAGCTCTTAAGGATAGCGGAGTCAGGGGGTATGGGGAGAAGGCAGGAACGGGGTACTGATTGAGAATGATCAGCCATGATCACATTGAATGGCGGTGCTGGCTCGAAGGGCCAAAATGGCCTCCTCCTGCACCTATTGTCTATTGCCTATTGTCTATTGTCTATTGACCACCCAACAAGATCATGTATATTGGACCTCCTGGCTTTAAGAAATTGCTATCATGGTTTTCTCCCTGTCCCTTGATGCTGTGGCACCTGACTTGATTGATTGCAGGGGACTGTTGCTTCCTACGCTCACAGCATGCATCTGCTGTCTCACTTGCACTGCCTGCTGGGAGACGGGTCACACCTGTTAAAGTGAACATTCCTTGGGAGAGGGGGGAAGATAAATTGCAGAGGGAAGGAGGAAATGTAGATAAGGCTGACATATCATGAACGGATGGGGAGAGGAGGAAGGAATAAATAACACAGTGTGGGGCAATGGGGTGGATCCCAGAGAAAGATTGGATCCCATGCTCATTACCACAGCTCACAACACACAGATGCTGCAATAGTCATCACTGTTGGCTGCATGCAAAAGTATAGTGCATGTAGTGGAATTGGTGCATATACAATCAATGTTCCAACTAGAACCCTTCAATTCCAGCATAGTTTGCAACTTTGGACATGTATTCTCCTTGTTTAACTGGGGGTGAAAATAGGTCACAGGTCACAATATTTCAATGCATTTTCTGCTGGTAAGCCAAAAATGTACAGTGGTGATATAACTTCCATGCTAGGGTTAATTACATTTGAAGTCCATGGATCAATCTCTAAGTAGGTAGCACTTTCATTGGGATTGAGCACTACCACTTCAAAACATATACTAAATGTTTTATGTTTAAGGCAAACACAGGCACAAATTGTTTTATTCTCGTCCACTGTCGAGGCTAATGCATTCATCTCTTACTCATTATTCACCGATAATTACAGAAGGCACTCAAAATGTTCTTGCCATTCCATTAAAAAACTCAAACAAATAAGAGTACATATAACAAAATCAATGAACTTAGTAAAATGACTCTGTTCATAGAGCCCTTAATAATTTGCTCTTTGCATTATATATGTTTTATTTATGTACGTTTAAATGCGAATCAACATTAACAGAGGAAAATACTAGGTTTTGTAGTTTATGAATATTTAGGGATAAATACCAGACATTGTCTTATAAATATGGGGCTGATCAATTTGAGATTATGAATTTTTTTTAAAAATCCATTTGTTAACCAACTGCATCCATAACTAGTAGAGTTGTAGATAAAGTGAACGCTCACAGTCCTTTACCCAGGGTAGAGGATTCCAAAACTGGAGGGCATAGGCTTATGGTGAGAGGGGAAAGATTTAAGTAACTTTATCCACTCAGAGGGTAGTCCGTATCTGGAATGAGTTGTCAAAGAAAGCTACAGAAACAGATACAATTACGACTCTCAAAGGACATTTGGACAGATATATGGATAGGTAGGGTTTAGATGGATGGTTGCCAAATTCAGGCAAATGGGGCTAGCCCAATATGCAAACTTGGTCAGCATGGACAACGTGGGCCAAAGGGCCAGTTTCCATGCTGGAAAGCACTATGACTATATTTGACCTGCCCGTGTAGTGTACAACCCAAGGGATAAATATTGAATTCTCTAGTTTCAGGTAACCTGCATCCCCTCTGTTCCTTTCTCTCTCCTCCTAATACCTGTCAAACACATCCTTTTTCTCCCACGATAGCCCCCAGCTCCCATTTCTTTCCCTCTACCCATCACCTTCCCAGTGGAATTGTTTCCCCTCCCTGCAGCTCACCCTCCCTCTGTTGTTCCAACATTTTCTAATATGTCACCGCCCATTCTTATTCAGATCCATTATTAACCTTTCTTTCCTTTCTATCAGATTCCAGAATCTGCAGCTTTGTGTTTTCCACTTAATCACCTCCCAGTCTTTGTTGCTATCTCCACCTTTCTCTCCCTACTTGACTGTTCTCTGCCAATCTCTGCCGTATCCCGAGACGATGGGTCTTGGCCCAAAAGGTCAGCTGTTGATTTTCATCCGCAGGTGCTGCCTGACCCACTGAGTTCCTCCAGCACTTCTATTTGTACATTAGATTTCAGTATCTCTAGTCTCTTGTGACTTGATTTTGACCAATAATTATTTCATCGAAATCCTCTTTCACCTCAATGGAAAAAATGGCACATGGAGGCTTTTTATCTCAAATAAAGAAATAAAGGAAACATGTCTGAATTATTTTTCAAGAATACCCGTGGCAATTTACATTGTCAAAATGGTTTTTGCATGAATGGGTTGGGGATTTTACATTGTGTTGCCCTGGTAACACTGACATCATATTTTTCTCAGAACATGTGCATTTACAAGAGATGAATGCACATTGCTGATCAGATGTTGAATGAAGTACAGAATTATTTTTCAAAACCCAGAGAAAAAAATAATTTATAAATACTGGGTTTATGTCACCATAGGTTTGAGAGAGTATTTTGTTTGTTTTTCCTTTGAACCAATTAGAGTTTTTAATGACCTGATTTGAAGTTACTTAAATTGTATCCCGTGAACATAAAATAAAGGAAATCACAAGGAAACCTCTCCATATTTCTGAAATTTGATTGCATCATGGAACCTAAAAGTAACTGACCAGAGTGATTTTGTCCAAAATGTATTAAATAAAGCATCTTCAACTGTGTTCAATAATCTGATGGAGTGTTCCAGCTTGTTTTCCACAGGATATGATGTCTGTGTCATGTCTTCTCTGTTTGTGATTTTTTTTAATTAACTGCTGTTCTCTGCATTACTTAGATATAAACGTACTGGGGAAAACATCCTGGGGCATAATTTTGGACTGACGATTGTGGGAACACAGGAAACTTGAAACTCAGCCTTGAATTTCATGCCTGTAAGTCCAGTAGCATGCCGGTACTTCTTGTATCTTGAAATAAAGCTTGCCTACCTCTTAACTTACAATGGAACAGCAATGATCACTCTGCATCATCTATCTCCATAATAGATAAAATCAATTTATCCTTCTGGTATCAGGTGTTGTTTGGAGATGTCAATCCCTTGAAAACCAATGTGTAGGAAAGAACTGCAAATGCTGGATTAAATTGAAGGTAGACACAAAATGCTGGACTAACTCAACGGGTCAGGCAGCATCTCTGGATAGAAGGAATGGGTGACGTTTCGGGTTCAGACCCTTCTTCAGACTCATCTTCAATCTGAAGAAGGGTCTTGATCCGAAACATCACCCATTCCTTCTCTCCAGAGATGCTGCCTGACCCGTTGAGTTATTCCAGCATTTTGTGTTTACCTTGAAAACCAATGCCTACTTTGCCCAGAGCAACCGAATATCACGAAGAGGTGTGCAAATAAATATTTTGCTCTGCCTTGATCTCTGTAAGGAGCTAAATATTCTGGTGAGGCTGTCTCAACCAGCGAAAAAATAAAAATACCAGAGCCTTCCATTTGCACTACAATTCAAGAACAAAATTACTTCCATTCAAAGGGAAATATTATCAAAGAGCAATTAAAAATAAACAGTGTACCCACAGTGATTAGGGGAATACAACATTTTGTGACTTCTGTATAGTTTTTTCACTATGATTTACTTATAGTGATAGAGAAGCAATTTTGTTATATTTTCATGAAAAAAACCAAACTCTCCAAGCAATTGGACATTGCATGTGAGATAGGAGATAACAAAGATATCATGATTGCAGTGGCAGTTTTTGACCAATGCCTCAATTTCCCTCAGCAGCCAAGCTGCCTTACGTTTTACTGCTTTGCCCTTCACTCTAACGGGGACGTACGTATCCTGAGCTTTTGTCAGCACACTTTTAAAAACATCCCACTTGGCTGATGTTCCTTTCCCCTCAAACAACCTACTCCAGTCAACTTGAGCGAGACCACCTCTCATACCCTCAAAGTTGGCCTTACCCCAGTTGAGCATTTTAACACGTGGGCCCTCTCTGTCCCTATCCATAAATATCTTAAACCCAACCGAACTATGGTCACTAGTCCCAAAAGGCTCCTCCACAAACACTTCATTAACTTGCCCTTCCCAATTTCCCAATACTAGATCCAGCGTTGCCCTCTCACGTGTGGGGGCCTCCACATACTGCTTGAGAAAACCCTCCTGAACACTTTTGAGGAATTGCACCCCATTTAAACCCTATGATTTTCCCAGTCAATATTGGGAAAGTTAAAATCCCCTACAACAAATTTGATCTGCAGCTGTCTGCAATCTCCTAGCACATTTGTTCTTCTAATTCCCATTGACTGTTCGGGGTCTTTAGTACACCCCCAACAAGGTGATCATCCTTTTCATGTTCCTCAGCTTCACCCATATAGCCTCACTAGTCGAACCATCCGTAATGTCACCTCTGAACACAGCCGTGACATCCTCCTTAAGCAACAATGCAACACCCCCTCCTCTTTTTTCCTCACCCCTGTCTCTCCTGAATCTCATGTGCCCCGGAACATTGAGCTGCCAGTCCAGCCGCTCCCTTAACCAGATTTTAGTAATGGCTACAACATCCCAGTCACTCGTACCTAAGCTCATCTGCCTTACCCGTCAGGCCCCTTGCATTAAAATACATGCAGTTTAAACCAACCCTCCTTCCTCGCTGTCCGGCTTTCACCTGCCTATTCTGTCCACTAACCTTTCCCTCACCACCCTCCATACCAATTTCTAACCTCTCACCTGCCTCTGTCCTATATGAGATCCCACCCCCCTGCCAATCTAATTTAAACTCTCCCGTGTAGCATTAGCAAACCTTGCCTGCCAGGATGTTGGTACCCCTCCAGTTAAGGTGCAACCCGTCCCTTTTTTACAGGTCACCCCTGCCCCAGAAGAGATCCCAGTGATCCAGAAATCTAAATCCCTGCCCCCTGCACCAGCTCCTGAGCCACACATTCATTTCCCCTATCTACTAGTAAGAGGTAGTGGAAGCCATCCTGAGATTACTACTCTGGAGGTCCTGCTTTTCAGTCTTTTACCTAATTCCCTAATTCAGTGTTGCAGAACCTCCTTCCTCTTTCTACCCATATCGTTTGTGCCAATGTAATTATTCCTTTTCTCTGCTTTTTCTCTGAAAGCTAAGGATAAACCCAAATCAGTATGTTGCCCAATTATTTGTGTTCTAATTTTCTGTGTGGGACCTTGTCGTAAGCTGTCCCAAAATCCAAATACCACACAGTTACATGCTCAAAGACCTGCTGCAGATTAGTTAAAAATGATGTTTTTTTCATCAATGCATCTGCTCAATCAAATTATTAATTTCAAGATGTTCTGTTATTATTCCCTTCAATACAGACTCCAGCATTTCTCCGACTACTAACAAGAGGCTTACAGGTCAGTACTTCTCAGTTTCCTCCCTCCCTCCTTTTGTAAAAAATAGCAGAGTTAGTATTATTAATGCCTTCATAATAAGATGTACAGTATGTACATGAAGGGTAGAAGTATTGGAAATAAAATGTTGACATTGAAGTCTGGTGAGAACATCCATCTGGTGAGAAAACCCACAAGTTCAGTTAATCGATTGGTTCATTGTCCAAAGTATCAAGGAAAGCACTAGAGGGGGTGTTCAGTTTCGTTTAGTTTGAGATACAGCATGAAAACAGGTCCTTCGGCACACTGAGTCCGTGCCATACACTAAGTCTGTCCAACACACAAGGGACGATTTATGACGATCCTGCTCAATAATAATGAGACAACAGTGCAGTTTAGTGGAAGGATTGGTGCATCACAGGCACTGTCTTCACATGAAATGTTAAACCAGTTCACACTGCCCGCTCAGTTAGATAAGATTTTTCCCCCAGTCCTCTTAAAAAAATTAACTCTCCATATCCCGCAATCACCAAAAACAGATTTGTTGATCATTTGCCTGATTTCCCTCTGTGGGATAGCAATGTGTGAGGCCGGCAGACATGTTTGCATGCATGACTATTGAAACCACACTTCACTGGTGCTTTATTAGCTGAGAAGTGCTTTGCGGAACAGGTTTTATACCAATTTGAAAGCTATAGTTAACAGCTAGAAGGTTATGTTAAATCTTTATTGTCAATCTGACAATTGTGTCTATTTCCAGTCATCGCAACACGGCTATAGGGAAAGTGTGGGGGAAGGGAACTAATTAAATTGTTCTACAAGGTGGATAGTAACTCCATGAGCTGAATGGCCCCATTTGATACAGTGAGTTAATTTATAGCATTCATAATATTTTTAATTGCTGTTTCTCCAGAAAACCATAACAAACAAACCTTTTGGTTTATTTTAGTTTAGTTTAGTTTTATTTAGAGATACAGCGCAGAAACAGGCCCTTCGGCCCACCAAGTCCACACCGACCAGCAATCCCCACTTTTTAACACTATCCTACACACACTGGAGACAATTTATATACACCCACATCTACGAATTAACCCATAAACTGTATGTCATGAGTGTGGGAGGAAACCGAAGATCTCAGAGAAGCCCCATGCGGTCACGAGGAGAACGTATAAACTCCATACAGACAGTACCCATGGTCTGGATCGAACCAAGCCCTGTAAGGCAGCAACTCTACCACTACACCACCGTGCTGCCCTGTTTCACCATATTCAATATGACTCAGCCTATTGTACAATTTTCTACTCTCGCTTATGCATTTAACCTAAAAAATTAATTAGTATAGAATCTGGAATTAAATGTTGTCTCTTTATGTTGGATAAACCTACTTTCTCACTCAATCTAAATCACAGAACATAGGACAGCACAGCACCAAACAGGACCTTTGGGTCACAATGTTTGTACCGAATATGATGCCAAGACCATCACCTATCTACCGGCACAAAACTAATATCTCTCCATTCCCTACATATTCATATGTCTATCCAAAAGTTTTTTGAATGGTACTAACATATCGGCTTCAACCACCAATTATAAGGTCATAAGGTCATAAGTGATAGGAGCGGAATTAGGCCATTTGGTCCATCAAGTCTACTCTGCCATTAAATCATGGGTGACCTATCTCTCCCTCCTAAGCCCATTTCCCTGCCTCTTCCCATAAACCCTGACAATCCTGGCAGCACATTCAATGCACTCACCATCCTCTGTAAAAAAACTTGCCCCTCTCACCTAAAGCTATGCCCTCTCGTATTAATTTTTCCATCCTGGGAATAAAATTGTGATTGTCTACCTTATTTTGATTGTCCACTGCTATGCCGATGACACTCAGCTTTACCTCCCCCTGAAACCCAACAACCAGTCAAATTTAAACAGCCTCTTACACTGCCTTGAGGACATAAAATGTTGGATGGCACAGAACTTCCTCCAATTAAATGAGAGCAAGTCTGAGGTCATCCTATTCGGCCCCCCCGACTCCATCAAATCGATAACAGGCAGTCTTGGAAGTCTATCCTGCCTAGTCAAACCGCATGTCAAAAACCTCGGCATGATATTTGACTCTGCATTAAAATTTGATAAGCAAGTCAACGCTGTGGTAAAAGCCAGCTTCTTCCAACTTCGAACCATAGCTAAAATCAAACCTTTCCTCCAATTCGACGACACAGAAAAAATCATTCACGCTTTCATTTCCTCCCGCCTAGACTACTGCAACTCCCTATACACTGGGATCAGCCAATCTTCCCTGTCCCGCCTGCAACTGGTCCAAAACGCCGCAGCGAGACTCCTGACGGGTACCCGTAAAAGGGACCACATCACCCCGATTCTGGCCTCTCTCCACTGGCTCCCTGTACGGTACAGAATCAACTTCAAGCTCCTCCTATTCACGTATAAAGCCCTAAATGGACATTCCCCCCCCTACATCAAAAATCTTCTAACCCCCCTCTCTAACTCCAGGTCCCTCAGGTCGGCCGACTTGGGGTTACTCACTATCCCGCGGTCTAGGCTTAAGCTCAGGGGTGACCGCGCTTTTGCGGTTGCAGCTCCTAGACTGTGGAACAGCATCCCTCTCCCCATCAGAACTGCCCCCTCCATCGACTCCTTTAAGTCCAGGCTCAAAACCTATTTCTACTCCCTAGCGTTTGAGGCTCATTGAGGAGGCGCTGTGAACTGTTTGCGTGCTACTGTATGTTTCATTTTTTTCCTTAGTACCTAATCAGATGTACAGCACTTTGGTCAACGTGGGTTGTTTTTAAATGTGCTATACAAATAAAATTGACTTGACTTGACTTATCTTTGCCTCATAATTTTATGTACTGCTATCAGGTCCCCACAACCACTGGAATACCAGATAAAACAATCCAAATCATCTAAAATCATATAAAAATCAATCTAAATCATCTAAAATCATATAAAAATCAATCTAAATCATCTAAAATCATATAAAATCTAAAGATTTTAATTTAATTATAACACCCAAGATCATAAATAAATAGAATAATTGCCACATTAGAAGTAGCAAGTTAACAAAAACAAATTCCTAACTATTTCACTCCAAATGTTTCATGCTTGAAGCCTACAATTAGACATCTGAAGAACAAGAGAGATTAAACTGAGACAAGATATTTTCCAGCATACTGTACACAGTAAGTTACAAACAACTTCTGTGGTCATTCTGTCAGTTCTGACAACAAGCCACATTTTCAGATATTAATCCAGATGACCAGACATTTGGTCAAAGTTAGTCATGCTATATATATTTTAAAGAATGTTTGTGGGGGAGGGGTACATGGGTGTTTAAAGCATCGGTACTGAAGCTTTGGCAACCAATGGTGGACGAAACAAAAAACAGAGAGAATGAGAAACTTGTTCATAAATTCATGTCAGAGTCTGTGGCAATTAATTCCACAGATTCACCACACTCTGACGAAAGAAATTCCTCCTTCTCTCCTTTCTAAATGTACGGCCTTTTATTCTGAGGCTATGGGCTCTGGTCTAGACTCTCCTAAGAGTAGAAACATCCTCTCCACATCAACTCTATCCAGGCAGAAGGGTCTCGACCCGAAACGTCACCCATTCCTTCTCTCCCGAGATGCTGCCTGACCTGCTGAGTTACTCCAGCATTTTGTGAATAAATCGATTTGTACCAGCATCTGCAGTTATTTTCTTAAACTCTATCCAGGCCTTTTACTATTCGGTAAGCTTCAATGAGGCTCCCTCACCAATCTACACTATTCGGCAAGCTTCAAACAGGTTCCCCACCAATCTACTCTGATGGTGCCTGAATAGGGTGCATTAATAAAAATTACATGCAGTTAATGACAAATATTGTACATGCCGATTTTTTTCTGAAAGTGCTTGGAGCAGACTAGGAACTTTCTCCATAAATATCTGAAATTTCAGTTTCCAGCACTGTGATTTAGACCATAAGAAATAAGCCTTAAGAGCAGAATTAGGACATTTGGCCCATCGAGTCTACTCTGCCATTTGATCATGGCGGATCCTTTTTTTCCTCTTAACTCCATTCTCCTGCCTTCTCTTTGTGCCATTTAATGCTTCAAACCAGAATTTCACAATATCAATAATTGCTTAACATATTTTAAAAGGTGTTACATAGTGACTATTCTAATATGTTGGTTAATCTAAACACAATATTAGTATTATTCAGATGAAGAGCCTTTGGTTGGTCACCTTTCCTCTGAACATTCACAATTACAGTACAAGTAGCTGAAAATTTAAAATGCTCAAATTCGGACTGAACACAGAAACAAAACAAATGCTGCAGATGACCTGGAGGTCAGGCAGCATCTGTGGAAAGAGAAACTGAATTAATGCTACATGTCAGAAAAACTTTGTCAGAACTGGGAAAGACAGAAAAAAAAAATAGATTTACGTTAACCATCCACAAACTTGTCTGCAACCACATATATCCTGTGGAGAAATAGTAATTCAGCGCTCAAAAGATAGACATTAAGGGAATGCACAACAGTGATTAGTTAATTAACATGGATAAAATGGGACCTATTGTAGGCATTCAGCATGATGAGCATCAGGAGCCGTGGACCAGAAACTAAGGACATAGTCATGGAAGATGGAGTAACTCAGCGGGACAGGCAGCAGGACAGAAGGAATGGGTGACGTTTTGGGTCGAGACCCATCTTCAGACCTCCCAGCATTTTGTGTCTATCTTCAGTGTAAAGCAGTGTCTGCAGTTCGTTCCTCGACATAGTCATAGAGTCATACAGTGCGGAAACAGGCCCTTCAGCCCAAATTGCCCATGCCGACCAAGATGCCCCATCTACACTAGTCCTGCCTGTGTTTGGCCCATATACCTCTAAACCTTTTCTATCCAGAATTTCTTGTCAGAAATCCCCATGGGAATAGCAGAAGGACTCTGAGTCTCAAGGGTTTTCTGGAAGCTGTTCCTCTACTGCAGCTTGCCAAGCAGCAATCCATCCAAAGGCTACAATTTTCTAACTCAGTGACAGAGATTTGTCAGCTTCTGTTGGCAGAATTCCACCCTGCACCTGCACTTGGATTGCTCTGCCTGTGGAAGTGAAGGTCACTGTCACCCTGACTTCTCAACTTCTGGACTATTTCCGAGGTTGTAATTCACCGCTTATATATAGGCCATTATGGGTGTCCTCTACTCAAGGAGAAGGGAATTCCACCTTCTACTCATCAAGCAGAGGACAGGCGTTGTCTCCCCCAGATCTTTGGGCAAGAATTTTTATTTTATTATCTTTGGTTAATTTCCCATTGGGAATATGAATAAAATCAGTTTTAGCAGCAATTGGAAAGAGAAAAGTGCATTTCAGGTTAAAGACCCCCTGAAATACTGATTGTTTTCAATATTTTCTGGTTTTATTTCCCCCTTTGAGGTTCTGGTCATTGATGACTCCCAGTATGTTGATAATGGAGCACTCTGTGATGGTAATAACTTTTAATATCAAAGGTGGGTAGTTAGATTTCCGTTTGATGGAGATGGCCATTACCAGGCACTTTAGTGCTATGAATTTAACTTGCAGCATATCGATTAATCTTGTTAAAAGAAACATGAAGTGCTACAGTAATTCAGCAGGTCAGGCAGCATCTCTGGAGGAAATGGATGGGCAACATTTCAGGTCAGGTGTCTTCTTCCGACTGAAGAATCATCCCAACCCAAAATGCTGCATAACCATTGGCAATGCTGCCAAACCTGCTGAGTTACTCCAGCACTTTGGAGTTTTTGTAAACCAGCATCAGCAATTCAGTGAGTCTGAAGAAGGGTCCCAAACCGAAACGTCACCTATCCATTTTCTTCAGAGATGTTGCCTGACCCGATAAGTTACTCCAGCATTTTGGTATAAACTGGCATCTGCAGTTACTTTGAATTACATTTTGGCTACTCCAGATGACATGAGAAGGAATAGAACAAGGTAAGAAGAAATAATTCATGTAAATCAAGAATAGGCTGAAATGCTGGATCTGTAGGGGACAGTCCTGCTTGTAGGCAGAATATAGTTGCGCCTGAAAACAGTAGTATCCACATTAGTATGAGCTCTCTTCTACTTTCAATCAGAAGCTTTCACCAAAATCCGATAGACATCCAGAAAAGAAACTAATTTACTCATGAAACAAAACTCCTAGGTTAATAACATTTGCCTTATTTTTGTATGTCTATCAATATTTGTGATCTGTGTAACACTAATGAAATACCCACATTCTATCAACCATTTGAATGTTCGAGCATTCTTACAAAAGTAATAAGTGCATAATTTATGGAAGCATGAAGAATTTAAATTTTGATAAATTTACAGGACAAAACATCAATATTAAGTAATCGTCAATTGTAATATTTGTACCCAGGTTTCATTAATTCTTCACACTTAAATAAATCCATAAACAACTAGAGTGGCATGGTGGTGCAGGGGTAGAGTTGCTGACTTACAGTGCCAGAGTCTCAGGTTCAATCCTGACTATGGGTGCTGTCTGTATAGAATTTGTACGTTCTTCCCATGTCCCACGTGGGTTTTCTCCGGGTGTTCTGGTTTCCTCCCACAATCTAAAGATGTGCAGGTTTGTAGGCTAATTGGCTTGGTAAAATTGTATATTGTCCCTAGTGTGTGTGTGTGTGTGTGTGTGTGTAGGATAGCTTTAATGTGTGGGGATCGCAGGTTGGCGTGGACGGTGGGCCGAAGGGCCTATTTCCGCGCTGTATCTCTAAACTAAGCTAATCTACCATTATCCCAAAATATAAGCCAAGAATTTAGTGTGAACAAAATGAATGTACATACATATATCAGGCTGCTTTCTTTTCTTTTCAATAGATTTGTATAGTTATTTACAGAATAATAGAGGAAGGAATTTGAAACAAACACATTAAAAACTCGTAACACCACCCAAACTTTAACATTAACAAACCTTATTGGGTCCACTGGCATGTAATTAATATGTATGGCATAGAGTCGTACAGCCATATATATGGCAATAGACAATAGACAATAGACAACAGGTGCAGGAGGAGGCCATTCGGCCCTTCGAGCCAGCACCGCCATTCAATGTGATCATGGCTTATCATTCTCAATCAGTACCCCGTTCCTGCCTTCTCCCCATACTCCCTGACTCCGCTATCCTTAAGAGCTCTATCCAGCTCTCTCTTGAATGCATTCAGAGAATTGGCCTCCACTGCCTTCTGAGGCAGAGAATTCCACAGATTCACAACTCTCTGACTGAAAAAGTTTTTCCTCATCTCAGTTCTAAATGGCCAACCCCTTATTCTTAAACTGTGGCCCTTTGTTCTGGACTCCCCCAACATTGGGAACATGTTTCCTGCCTCTAACATGTCCAACCCCTTAATAATCTTATACGTTTCGATAAGATCTCCTCTCATCCTTCTAAATTCCAGTGTATACAAGCCTAGTCGCTCCAGTCTTTCAACATATGATAGTCCCGCCATTCCGGGAATTAACCTAGTTAATTCCGTTTTTCAGCCCATCAACAAATGTGTATAATCACATGAGGAAAATGGATAGGTTAAATTCACAGTCTTTTACTCAAGGTCGGAGAATCAAAACTTGACATATGTCAGGATTTACTACAAACCTGAGGAGCACCCTTTTCATATTAAAGTTCAGAGGAATTTGTTCACAACTGAAAGTAACAGAAACTTTCACAACTGAAAGTACAACTGAAAGTAACTTTCAATAAGGTATAATTGTTGACTGAACCAAATTGTTTGTTTCAGTGGCATTAACGGGTTTCTGTGAAGAGAGTATTAATAAATTAATATATTCAAGCAATTCTGAAAACGTCATATTTTGAGAAGAGATTGATTTACGAACTGAGGAAATAAATTATTGAGATATGGGACCAAGACTTGAATTTTCAAACAGAAACTACAGAGGATATTTAGGAACAACTAAGGAAATCTATTTCAGACACTGGAGGAAGTAGTTATTTATTGGCAATGGGAAGGAAAATAAATAGATATCCAATAACCAACATGGACTCAGCATTAGGTGATCACCATGACAACATTCTGAGTACACTGTCATGGCAGCAATAGGCAAGATATCACACATATAAATTCCAGGTGAGCATTTGATAAATATGAGAATCGTGTCAACTTAAACAAGGACCAGCTAAAAATAGCAAGTAAGAAAGAAGTGAAATAAATTGCATTTTACATAACTTTGGAGGCGATGTGCCTACAAATTATTTCATAGCCATGAATACATTTTGAAGGGAAGTTGTAACACAAACACACCTATTGGGTTAAACAGCTCTGTGTTGGTGTTTACTTTACAAATGAGCAAATAGTTTAACTATATTTACCTGCCCTGTTATGATAACCCTTTATCAGATTTTCTCCAATTTAATTCTGCATGTTTATTTAGTTTCTGGCTCAACTAATAATACTGGAAATTAAGTGAAGCCTTACAACACTAAATAATAAAGATTTTCCCTCCAGATGTTCGAAATTTATCATATTTAACTTTATTTCTCTGACTCAATAGACTTAACCCTGAACTACTGGAACAGTCTTCCTAGCACATGTTATAGAGCTACAGGATCATACAGTACGGCAACTGGCCCAACTAAGCTAGCCCCATTCTCCTGCATTTGGCCCAAACCCCTCTGAGCTTTTTCCTATCCATGTACCAGTCCAAATCAATTAAAATGCTGTTCTTGTATTTGCCTCAACTACTACCTCAGATAGTTCTTTTCATTTACCCACCACCCCAAGTGTGAAAAAGGTACCCCTCAAGTTCCTATTAAATCTTTACCTTGTCACATTAAACCTATATCTCTTGTTCTTGAGTCCTCTTCTGGAGGAAAAAAAAAGGCAATGTGCATTCACCCTCATGATTTTATACACCTTTATAAGATCACCCCCTCAGCTTGCTGAGCTCCAAGGAATAAAGAGAGACACAAAGAATTGCAGATTCTGGAATCTTGAGCAAAACACAAAGTGATGAACGAACTCAACTGGTCAGGCAGCATTTGTGGAGGAAATAGATAGATGACGTTTAAGGTTGGGGCTCTTTCTCAGACAGACTGTAGTAGTGGGGAAGAGAGATGTACAGATAAGGGATTGGACAAAGCCTGGCAAGTATTATGTGCGTACAGGTGAATGGGATTTTGTTTGGCAGAAGAGTGAACAAAGACTAGAAAAAAAGGAGGTTAAAGGGTGTTGGATGAGTAGAAAAGATGAGAGAAATATAAAGGGATATAGTTGGAAGGTAAAAGAGGATGAAATAAGAGAGGGATACTGGGAGAAATAGGTGGGAGAATTAAAATTCTCCAATTTTAAGTAAAATCCCTGTTTGTTCTCCCCTTCTTCCTTTGGCCCAACTACTCCAGTGGATAGTTCTCCCACTATCACATCCCTTAACCATCCTCTTCCCCCTGTCCCCTTCCCCTATTTCCCTCTCACTGGCCTTGCATTTCACTCCATTTCTTTTCTTGTGTGATACCATTTTTATCTCGAGACTTTGGCCACCCATCTGCTAATTAAAAAAAACCTCACCTGTATCCACCTATCACTTGCCAGGTTCTTGTTCCCATCTCCTTCTCAGCTTTTTCCCCTTTACTACAATCAGTCTAAAGAAGGGTCAGGAACCAAAATGTTGCTCATCCATGTCCTGCACAGATGCTGCCTGATCGGCTGAGTTCCCCCAGCACTTTATGTCTCACACAAGATTCCACATCTGCCTCAGTGTCTCCTCCAGTACTTTGTGTTTTGTTC
The DNA here is from genome assembly GCF_053455715.1 of Rhinoraja longicauda. NCBI lineage: Eukaryota > Metazoa > Chordata > Chondrichthyes > Rajiformes > Arhynchobatidae > Rhinoraja > Rhinoraja longicauda. The sequence continues at coordinate 51,444,655 of NC_135953.1, forward strand.
AAGGAATAAAGTCTAGCCTGCCCAACATTTCACTATAGGTCAGGCTCTTAATTCCTGGCAACATCTTTGTAAATCTTCTCTGCACTCTTTCCAGCTTAATGGTATCTTTTGTATTGCAGGGTGACCAAAACTAAATGCACTACTCCAAGTAGGGCCTCATCAATGTCTGTATAACTGTAACATAATGCCCTAACTTTAACTAATTTCTCTGACTAACAAGGATCCATGTGCAAAAAGCCTTCTTTACCACCCAATCTACCTGCAATGTCACTTTTAGGATAGTATGTACTTTTACTTCTAGATCCCTCTGCACTTCAAAACCCCACTCCAGGACTATTGCTTATCGTGAAGGTCCTGCTCTGGTTTGACTTCACAAAATGCAAAATGCACTTATCTGAATTAATCTCCATTAGCTACCTGCCCAGCTGATCAAGATCTTATTTTAGTGTCATCTGTAAACGTACTAATCATGCCAAGTACATTCTTATCCAAATCATTCATCTCAACCATATATAGCCAGCAAAGGGAACAGCACCAACCCCTGAGGCACACCACTAGACCTCCAGTCTGAAAAATATCCTTCCATCACCACCTTATGCTTCCTACTATGAAGCCAATTCTGATAATAATAAATAATAATAAAAAGGTTTCTTAAATATTTCATTTTTGTTTTTCTCCATTAGGTTCTTCATATCTCGGCCAAAGAGACAAGGATGGGAATTGGCAGTGTAATTCAAGGAAGGTACAATCAGTGCTGAGTTTAGTTTAGTTTTGAAATACAGCGCTGAAACGGGACCTTCGACCTACCGAGTCTGCACCGACCAGTGATCCCCACACATGAACACTACCGTACACACACTAGGAACAATTTACATATATACAAAGCCAATTAACCTACAAACCTGTACTTCTTTGTGGGAGGAAACCGAAGATCTCGGAAAAAACCCACACGGTCACGGGGAGAACGTACAAACTCTGTATAGGCAACTCCCGTGGTCAAGATCGAACACGGGTCTCCGGCGCTGCAAGTTGCTTGCTGTAAGGCAGAAACTCTACCGCTGTGCCACATTGCCGCCCTGATATAAAGACAGTGGATAGTGATACGCAAGCAGCTTGATTTGAAATCATGAATAGTAGGGGAAGAAACGCATGGATGGGAGTAGTCTACAGATCCACTAAAAGTTAACTCTCAATTAGTCAGAGGATAAATGGGGAAATATTAATGACTGTTTGAAAGGAACTACAATTATCATGGGAGATTTTAACCTACATATTTTATAGTACAAAGCAAACTGGCAAGAATATCGCACATAAAGAATTTGTGAAATGCATTGGGGATTGCTTTTTATAGCAGTGCATTGTGGAGACTCACTCAGGAATGAGCAATATAGATTTTGTCTTATGTTATAAAGATGGATTAATAAAGAATCTTGTGGTTAGACGTCCTCTTTGGGACAATGGTCACTATACAATAGAATTCTAAATACAGTTTGAGGATGAACACTGTAGGTCTATAACCAATACTTTCAATTTGAATAAGAGCAATGGTCTGAGGCAGGGGTTGTCTAAGGTGGACTTGGTAAACAGGCTAAGTGTCAAGACAGTAGATGAACATGGGCAGATATTCAAGCAGCTGGTCCATATTGCTCAACAAGAGTTGACCGCAACAAAGAAGGTAAAAGATAATGTTAAATTGAAAAGTGGGGTATATAAGGTGCCAAGGGCTAATGGCAGACGGGAGGACTGAAAAGATTTTTAGGTTCCAGTATCAGAAGACTACAAAGCTCAAAAGGACAAAATGGATTTGCAAATAGTATAAAAACAAACAGAAAAAGTTTCCATGGATATATAGATAGAAAGAGGGCTGCTAAGGTAAATGCCGGAGAATGAGGCTGGTGAATTAAGAATGGTAAATGAGAATATTGCAGCAATATTGAATAGGTAGACACAAGGAACTGCAAATGCTGGTATGAGTACATGTGAAGTATCTCATTTACAAACAGATTCTCGTCAATCATGACATCGTCTGATTGAGCATGGCTTCAAGGAAACTAAAAATGTAGTCAAAGAACAACATGGGGAAACACTGCAGTAGTTGAAGTCGCATCTTATAATAGGAAGATGGTAGTGATTACTCGAATCATCCCAGCTTCAAGTCATTGTGTGGGATGGTATTCGAGATCCGGCCACCTTCAGCTGCTCCGTCAATAATATTCCTTCTATCATAAGGTCAGTGTTATGAATACAAAAGGTTCTCCAATTTGGAAGTAGACCTTTTCTTGAATGGCAATGCCGCAATAAGTAAAAAGGTGAGATGAAAGTGAGCTTTTTTATATGCACACCAGAAAGGGCATTTGACTGCAGTAAAGGGAAATCGAGTTCTGAGTTTCAAGGTTTCACCGTCAATTTATTGTAACATGTACCAATTAAGGTTCAGTGAAATTTGAGTTACCATACAGCCATACTAAGTGAAAAGCAACAAGACACACAGTTAAATAAAATTTAACATAAACCTTCACCACAGCGGATTTCACATTCCTCACTGTGATGGAAGGTGATAAAGTTCAATACTCTTCCTCTTTGTTCTCCCGTGGTCAGGGTTGTTCAAATTTTGATCGCCACAGTGGGGGCGATCAAAGCCCACGCATTTGACAGTCCGAAGCCGTCACGTCGGAATGATTGAAACTCCCACGTCGGGATGGTTGAAACTCTCCATGGCATGGAGCTCCTGATTCGTCCTCTTCTTACCAGAGACTGCGGGCTTCACGATGTTAAAGTCCACAGACCCCGCGGTTGGAGCTCTCCGCAGTCGATCCCCGGCAAAGGGATCGCAAGCTCCGCGATGTTACAGTCTGTGCCGCGCCTGCGGCATAAAGCGCCAGGCCGGTCTCCAGGAAAGGCCGCCAACTCCTCGATGTTAGGCTGTAGTATTGTCGGAGATACGATACCAAAAAAAATCGCATCTCCATCGAGGTAAGAGAATGAAAAAAACTCCTCCCCCCACCCCCCACATAAAACAAACCAAGGAACACTAAAACATACTTTTAACACATTCTTAAAATAACAAAAACAGAAGAAAGGACAGACTGACTGTTGGCGAGGCAGACATTGCTGGTGGCGCCACCCGGTTTATTCCATTTAGCACAATTGTCATATCACACTGTACAATTGATTGGATCTCCCTGCCGTGAGTACCATCTTGTGTCAGGCGTATGTCTCTAGTTTATTTCCTTTCTCTTTCCAATGAATGAGGAACAACTTCTTTTTCAGGATTGCTTGTGGCAGTTCTGACCAAAGATACTAGAGGAACATGATGGACCACTCCGTTGAAATCGCCTATACTGAAATGTAGTACGGAAAGGAGCCATTTTAGTAGGCAAAACCCGCCGTTCGCTATGCCTCTCGCAGTGTAATCAGTGTTTTGGGGAACAGTATGTGTGATGATGCCTTTAAAATGCAGAATATATCTCATCTATCAATTCACAGACTTTTGTTATTTTTCTTTTAAAATGTTTCTGCAAGTTTCTGCCTACTAAAATGGCGCCATGACGGACTACGATTTTTAGGGTCGAGTGGTCTATCTTGTTCCTCTAGTATCTTTGGTTCTGACCTTTTATTTTTTAGAATCAACCTGTTGAAGCCATTCAGATTTGAGTCAATCTACTTGAGTTTGAGTCAATTTACTCAGCATTTTTAAAAGTTCCCTACCCTATGATAGAACAGTTCCAATTAAAATCCAGACCAATGTGGTTGAAAACCTTGTCAGAAATAATTTTGGATATTACTCTTCCACATATTAACATAATTTGGTAAGCTGGACTCCAAGACAAGGTACACAAATTTCTCACGCAAAGGAGCTCAGCCTTATTTATAACTTAGGATAACTTTGAGGAAAAAACGCAGATAATCAGTTATATGTTATCTGCACAATGATGCAATACAATGAATTTAAAGGCCAGGGTACCTCAATCAAGTAATTGATTTTCATACAATGCAATTTAATTAAAAGTACGTGGTGATCCCAAACACACCTGGTTACAAAACAGGTGATCATTTTGCTGGCATAAATACAATGTTGCAAAAAAGACGTTAAATACGCTGGCAATTACAAATGCCGAGGAAAAGCTAAATCGGGCTGCTAAAGCCATCAAATGACATTTTTTTTCCCCCACAGGAAACACAACACTGTGCATCCCCATGAGGTTGCAGTTCATACACTGCACCTCTTTTGACATGCATCTGAGACCCCAGCTGAGAAGATTCTTACTTCTGCCCAACAGTGTGGGGTGCTGCTGGATTCAAGGACAGTACGGAGTGGACATTCAGTGCATTTACAAATCAGGGGTGCAGTGCTGCCGGAGCTCACTGGAGCGCCGCTCCGGCACCTCTGTAAAAAAAACACCAAAAAAACGGCGGGGGATTTTAACTAGCGGGGAATTAAACAGTGGCCGCTCCGGCACCAGTGACAGCTCCGACACCTAAATCATTAGCACTGCAACACTGCTTACAATTGACCTAATTTCCACATGGAATCTTGAACAATAAACTACTTATATGGTCAGTGGTTCTCGAAGAAACGGTTGGCTGTGGATTATGCACGATTTGGCTCATTATACTGGAGATGCTAGTCATGTAACAGAAGCACGGTAGCGCAGCGGTAGAGTTGCTGCTTTACAGCGAATGCAGCGCCAGAGACACAGGTTCGATCCTGACTACGGGTGCTGCACTGTAAGGAGTTTGTACGTTCTCCCCGTGACCTGCGTGGGTTTTCTCCGAGATCTTCGGTTTCCTCCCACACTCCAAAGACGTACAGGTATGTAGGTTAATTGGCTGGGTAAATGTAAAAATTGTCCCTAGTGGGTGTAGGATAGTGTTAATGTACGGGGATCACTGGGCGGCACGGACTTGGAGGGCCGGAAAGGCCTGTTTCCGGCTGTATATATATGATATGATATGATCAGCAAATACACAAAGTCCTTAGCACTGTTTTGTATCATTTTCGCTTTTCAGGTTTTCACCCTTTCACCGATCGACCTTCCCTCACATGTCTTGCACACCTCCCTGCATCAGAATATTTCTTTAGCTTTAGCAATTTCTCATTCTGATGTATATCTGTTGACTACATTTTTCCCCAAATATAATTAGCCCTTTTGCCCCTCCACATTTGGTGATTGACATGCTGGGCATTTGCAGTTTTTCTATTATACTACACCTAATTAATACTTCAGTATCTTATATAATTCAGGAAATGTTGTTCAAATATTTATTCTTGAAGTGATTTTTTTGTTGGTTCATTATTTTTTCATTACTTTGATAGAATAAACAAAAAGGGGAATAAATAGGACAGCAACACCAACCGGCAAAGGAACATGATGAAATAAGGCATCCCACATTGCATTTATAACCAGTTGCTCTGTCAATACATGACTTCACCCTTTCCCCAATTACTTACATTGACACCCCACTGTCTGGGCCTAGACCATGATCATATACCTCCACCCACCAACTTTAAAGCTCCTGTCTTCCCCAAAACCCCTTTTTCAGATCGTCCCACAACTTCACCTGCCCATCCGCCAAACACTAGCAATTACTAGCACCCCCTAACCCATTCCTTCTTAACAGATTCAGATCTTGAGGGATCTACTTCAATGAGGCCCCAATCTCCAGCCATACCCCATTCAATTCTTGGCATCTACTTCTCCTATGTTTCCTGACCAGGCCCAAATCCCTGTCAGCATCCTCACAACAGGCACCAATTTCCAACCATTCTTTTCCACTGGGCTCCAGTCCCCATCCACTGCACTTGCCTTTCTGACTTCCAGACCCCAACAATAGGCATCTCTAAAGTTTGTCACCAGGCTTCACTTTCCTTCAACCCAGCCCTATTCCTGAAGCTTTTTTAATGGGACCATCAATCATGAAGATATCAATAGAAGACACAAAGTCCTGGAGTATCTCGGTGTATCTGGCAGCTTCTCTCGAAAACACGGATAGGTGGGTGACGTTTCGGGTCGGGACCATGGTTGGACTGATTGTGGGGGGGAAGAAAGCTGGGAGGAGGGGCAGGGAAAAGCCTGGTAGGTATTAGGTTGATACAGGCGAGGAGGGTTTTTTGATAAATAGAATCATAAAGATATCCTCTGTTTTTTCTATTTCCTCTTGTTCCTTTTGGTTCCATTGTTTAAAGTCAGCAAGATAGACTGGTTTACCTTGGAAGAACTGTGGAAAATTTATATCCATTTGAATGGACAAACTGAAAATCAATGTGCCTCTTTTTATAATATGCACTTTGATGCAAATGGTAGTAATTTCTCTTTTCGTCAAATGGAAAAAAATCATGTCCATTTGAATTGGTGTGCATCATCAAATCACTTCCATCACCATGGAAACAGTGAACTGCAATAGGACATTGTGAAACTCTGAACTGCAACAGTAATGAAAAAGCTTTCAGGGAGCAGTGATGTCCTGCGGCTTATCACCATGACGAAGGAGGTGGCGATGGAGGTCTTGAAGCACCTAAATGTGGATAAATTCCTGAGGCTTTACCAGATGTATCCTAGGATGTTATGAGAGGCAAAGAAGGAGATTGCTCGGGCCCTGACAGCGATTTTTGTCAAGTTGCGTTTATTGTCATATGCGCACATATCGCGAGATGCAATTACAATGAAAACCTTGCTTGCAGCAGCGTCACAGCCAAATAGACTCAGAGAACACACAAAAATATAAATTATTCATAAATTACACATAAATTCTGCAAGACAGTTAAAAAAGAAAAGACTGTGAAAAAATATCTATCTTTGCTAGCTGCAGGTGAGATACCAGAAGACTGGAAGATAGTTTATATTGAACATTTATTTGAGAAGGACAGCAGGAATAAGCCAGGGAACTACAGACCAATGAGCCTTACATCAGTTATTGGAAGGGATTGTGAGACAGGATTTACTTGCAGAGTTTCACTTTACCTTGACACATGTGATAATAAATTACCATTGAACGTTGAATTAAACCATTGAAGGGTTGACTGGGGACAGTCAGCATGGCAGTGTGTGAGAGAAAATCATGAGTTTGATGTTTTTTGAAGACATAATATAGAGGATTGAGGGCAGGATGATAGACATTGTCCACATGGACATTAACAAGGCCTTAGATTCCACATGATAGACTGGTCCAGAAGGTTCCTGATTGGGCGAGCCAATTGGATACAAAATTGGTGGTAGGAGGCAGAGGGTGGCAGAAGAGGACTGCTTTTCTGATTAGAGGCCTGAGACCAGTGGTGTTCCTCAGAAATTGGTGCTGAGTCCTCAATTGTTTGTCATATGTATTGATCATTTGTAAGATAACGTAGAAGGCAAGATTGATTTGTTTATGGATAGCACCAAAATTTATAGTGCAGTAGACAACGAAGGAGGTCATCTAGTTTCCACAGCATGGGCATCAATTAGAGAAGTGGGCAAAAGTAATGTTAAGTGAAATTCAACTTAGACCAGCTGCATTTTGAGAAGTTAAATGAAGGCAGGGCACACACAGTGAATGTCTGGGCCCTGGGGTGTGTTCTTGAACAGAGAGACCTCGGGGTACAAGTACATTGTTCCTTGAAAGTGGCCACACAATTATGCTTGCCTTCATCAATAAAGGCATTGTGTACATGTGTTGGGAAGTGTTGTTACAGTTGTACAAAACATTGTTTAGTGCAGTTCTTGTCTCCACACCACAGTAAAGGTGTGAGTGAGCTAGAGAGGGTACACAAAAGATTCACAAGGATGTTACCTGGATTGGAGGGTTTGAAAGGATAGGCTTGGTCTATTTTCTCTGTAACGAATAGGGCAGAGAAGTGACCTAAAATTATGAGAGGCACAGATAAGATAGATAACGAGTTAAGCTAGAGTCTGCTTCCCATAGTAGGGATGTCTAAAACCAAGAGGGTATAGGTTTAAAGTGAGAGAGAGGAGATTTTGGAAAGAGGATCTGAAGAGTACATTTTTCACACAGAGTAGTTGGAACTGATGGAGGAACATTAGGAATGTTTAAGAGTTAACTGGACAGGTACCAGAATGAGCAAGACATTGGGGGATATGGAATTAATGCAGGCAAGTAGGATCATGGTAGATAGGCATGATAATAATAATAATAATAATAATAATAATATATTTATTTTATATAGCGCCTTAACACATGCACAAAGCGCTTTACAAATACAATTAACATAGAAACAAACAGACAAACAGACAAACTATCCTGACGGAAAAGCGGCGAATAATCAACGCCAGCGTCCTCTCACGTCAGGGTCCGGCAGTAGACATTAAAGAACACAAGACACACAGATACAATTTTTTACACAAAACAGCCATCACAGTGATTGCTCTAGGCATACCCTCACTGTGATGGAAGGCAAAGTCTTATCTCCTCCTCGTTCTTCTCCCGTGGCGCCACGAGGTGATCGAGGCTCCCAACCCCTTGAAGCCCCCACCGGGCGATGGAAAGTCCCAGGGTCGAGCCGAGCAGGCCGATGAAAGTCCTGAGCCCCCACCGGGCGATGGAAAATGCCGCGGCCGAGCCACGCAGGGCGATGAGAGTCCTGAGCCCCACCCGGGCGATGTAAAGTGCTACGGCCGAGCCACGCAGGGTGATGAAGGGCCTGCGGGCGGGTTGATCGTGCTTCGGGGCGGTCGAAGTTGCTACGGCTGGAGCTCCCAAAAACCGGTCGCCAGCCAGGGACCTGCGAACTCCCGATGTTGCGGTCTGCAGGGCCCACGGCCGAAGCCTCCGAGATGGTAAGTCCAGGCCCTGCGACCGGAGTCTTCGAGGTCGATCCCAGCTGGAGGCCGCCGACTCCACGATGTTAGGCCGTTGCGCGAACGGAGATACGACACGGTAAAGGTCGCATCTCCGTTGAGGAGGAGATTTAAAAAAAGGTTTCCCCCAACCCCCCCACCACCCCCCTACATACACAGAATTAAAAATAAAACAAAACGTACATTTAACATCAACAATGACAAAAAAACACCAAATAAAAACGGAGAGACTGCCGGTGAGCCGCAGCTGCAAAACACAGCCACGCCCCTAATGATGGTCAGCATAGATGCTGTACTGTTTCTATGTTGTACATCTGTGACTCTATGACAGAATCTGAATCTGAATTACCTTTATTGTCATTCAAAATGAATTGAACGGAAATCATTTGCCACGCAGCCACAACAGTACAGAGCAAAAGACACAAGACGCACAATTCCAACACAAACATCCATCACAGTGACTCCTCCAGACACCCCTTCACTGTGATGGAAGGCAAAAAACCTTCTTTCTTCCCCCATGCTTCTCCCACAGACAGATAGTTCGACTTCTGCCGAGGCGACCGACTCGCGCAGCCCCCGCAAGGAGATGGAAGGTCCCGCGGCCGTGCCGTACCGTGCGGTGGAAGGACCCGCGGCCGAGCCGCGCCGGTCAATGAAAAGTCCCGCGGCCGAGCCGCGCCAGGAGATGGAAGGCGCCGTGAAATAAAGTCACATTATGGCAGTAGTATAGTGCCTGTCGGACTGGAGTGGTTCTGGGACTGGACAAAATGTTTGGTAACCAGTATTTATGTTAAAAACTTAAGAGATTACTAAATACAAAAGTTACACCAAACAACAGGCAATTGTTGATGAGTTGCTGTGACTCGGAATGGTCCCAACCCGAAACGACAACCATGCATGTTTTCCAGAGATGCTGCCTGACCCTCTGAATTACTCTTGTACTTTGTGTCTCCTTTTCCCTATCTTCCCATGTGATAGATAAACCATTGTGGATTTTTTTCCCCACATGGAGATTTCTTATTCTTTAGAAAAGTCCATTTGATCCATTTCTATTAACATAATCTACTTGATTTAATTGGGTCCAAAGGTTAAAAGTACCGCAGTTACTGAAGACCTCAGATGTCCTATTTGATCCACCTTATGGCAATTTGGGCATTATTTACCTTGATTTTCCTCTCAAAGTTCATTTGCACTCTTTTCTACCCTGTGCTTGCACTCTTTTCTACCCAATTTTGGGCACCATTTCTGAGGAAGGATGTGCTGGCTCTGGAGAGGGTCCAGAGGAGGTTTACAAGAATGATCCCAGGAATAAGTAGGTTAACCTATGATGAGCATTTGACAGCACTGGGCCTGTACTCGTTGGAGTTTAGAAGAATAGAATAGTGACAGAATAGTGAAAGGCTTGGGTAGAGTGGATGTGGAGAGGAAGTTTCCATTAGTGGGAGAGTCTAGGACTAGAGGTCATACCCTCAGAATTAAAGGACGTTCTTTTAGGAAGGAGATGAGGAAAAATGACTTTAGTCAGAGGATGGTGAATCTATGGAATTCTTTGCCACAGAAGGCTGTAGAGGCCAAGTCAGTGGTTATTTTTAAGGTAGAGATAGATAGATTCTTGATTAGTGCAGGTGTCAGAGGTTATGGGGAGAAGGCAGGAGAATGGGGTTAGAAGGGAGAGATAGATCAGCCATGATTGAATGGTGGAGTAGACTTGATGGGCCAAATGGCCTAATTCTACTCCTATTCCTTATGCTCCGCAAGCCATGCCAGCTGTAGTAGTGAAGGACCACACTCTGTTTTCTCCATCCCCCATCTCCCTTGGAACTAAAAATATGCTTAATTTCAAATATTTCCTAGTTCTGACAAAAGGTTATTAAGTTGAAACATTAATAAGGTTAACTGCTTCCTTCTCCTTGTATAAGAAAATAACTGCAGATGCTGGTACAAATCGATTTATTCACAAAATGCTGGAGTAACTCAGCAGGTCAGGCAGCATCTCGGGAGAGAAGGAATGGGTGACGTTTCGGGTCGAGACCCTTCTTCAGACTGATGTCGGGGGTGGGACAAAGGAAGGATATAGGTGGAGACAGGAAGATAGAGGGGGACAAAGGAAGGATATAGGTGGAGACAGGAAGATAGAGGGGGACAAAGGAAGGATATAGGTGGAGACAGGAAGTTTGTAGTTTGCCTGACCTGCATATCTGTAGGACTCGTGGGCATCTAGATGGACAGATTGGTGGATAGTTTCAGGTCATCTTCATCGTGTGGGGTCATGAATGGAGGGTAGCCTGCCTGTTTGCAGATGGCTGAGATTATTACCTGTGAGTAACGTGCGGAGTTATTGAAAAGGGAACTTCTACACATGATTCAAAGGTCTATCACCACTTCAATGAATGAAATGTTTTTTAAAAATCTCAAGTAATATTGTTAAAGAATTATGTTTAGCAGCAAAAGAATGGGAGTAAAGGCAAGAGTTGACATTCATTACTCCTGAAATCCCTACTACCAGCTCTTCTGTTATTATTTTATTCAAAATGGATACTATTGAACAAATAAAGCTAAAATAACCTGTTCTGATTTGGTATATGGACATGATAAAAACCAAGCAATATGAATAATATTAATTCCAAACAAAATAGACAAAAAAGGAAACAGGATCATAATATCTGAAGAGTAGAATGCCATCACAGCATAAAGATATTCATTAAATAAGCACATTAGTTCAATCTGCCTTCTCTCATTGATTATTTTATTTAACCCTAAAAATCTATTCTAAACTTAAATGGCAATGGATTTGTGAAACAAATGTGAGACTCTGTTATGGAACGGTTATTGATATCAAGCCGATTTGTGTTGTTTCTGACTACACTCTAAATGTTTCTTAGAGAAATAAATCATTTGTTGTAGCCTCAATTATAGAAATTCTGTGTCCAAAAATGTGCAAACATAAGCACAGACATGGACAAATTGTTTTCTTTTGGACCCTTTCCCTGCAAAATTAGGAATGGAATCCATGAAAAGCAATGAATACTTTAATCACTCTTCTTTAGTTTAGAGATACATTGCAGAAACAGATCCTTTGGCCCACTGAGTCTGAAACCCACCAACGATCCCCATACATTAAAACTACCCTATGCACACTAGGGACAATTTACATTTATATCAAGCCAATAAACCTACAAACTTGTACGTCTTTGGAGTGTGGGAGGAAACCGAAGATCTCGGATAAAACCCATGCGGTCACGGGGAGAACACACAAATTCCGTACAGACAGCACCCGAGGTCGGGATCGAACGCGGGTCTCCAGGGCTGCAAGCGCTGCAAAGCAGCCACTCTAGCGCTGCGCCACCGTGTCACCCACTTAAAAAATATATTTTCCAAAAAGCTACCTACATTTTGTTAACTCAACTTAGCTCAAAAAACTATGTTTCACAAATAAACGTAAAAGAGAATTAAAACTGCAAAGAAATGGGTCAGAATCCTGTGCCTAAGGACATGATCTTTTTCAATGCATTACCGAGATTTAGATGGAGATAACATGGTTAGGTTTAAAGTTATTTTCTCTGCCAGTTGGAAGGACTTCACATAAAATGTGTAGATAATTGGAGTCCAATCCATGCAGCACCACATTACAGTACAAAATGTCCCATAGCTCAGAACTAATTGGCAGAATAATTTACCAGACCACAAGAATGGATGATGTTGTAAATAAAAGAAAAAAATGCTAGCCTGCACTTTGATATTAGGATTAAAGCATATTATAAATCAGAATAAAGGAAGATTTGCTTTGTACATACCTGGTTTCATCATGCTTGAATCAGAACTGCTGAACCAATATTGAGAGGCAGAATTAGAAGAAAAGATTTCCTTTCCCACAATTTAAAAATCCTTTGAACTAGCGATGTAAAAATTCTGAATGCTCTTGGATTATATTTGAAAAGCTTCAGTATTACTTGTACACTGAAAAGTGGCAAGTAACATTATAGACACACAGATTCCAGCCAATAGTCAACTCTGTAAAGACTCATTCTCACATCTACCCTCGGTAGTCAATGGCAATATCATTGCTGAGGATCCCCTGTCAACATCCTGAGTGGAAGCTTAACCGGACTACCAGGAAAATACTGTGAATGTGCAAACTGGTTAGAGGCTGAGTATCTGCAGCAGGTGACTCCTTTTTGACTCCTCACTTTCCACTCTCCACAAGACGCAAGTCGGCAGTATTATAGAATATCATCCAATGGATGAGTGCAGCTCAATCAATACTCAAGAAAGTCAAAACCACTCAAGATAAAACAACCCAGAAAAAAGCATCTGACACATTGAATCCCTCACCAACAGTTGTGGAGAAAATCGCAACTAGCAGACCCCCCTCCGTGTTAAATGTGTGCATTTGTCATATGCACTGAATATGAACCAAAACATACACCATCCTGATATTGTAATACACTGTTGCTCTTTCCTCAATGTTGGATTTTCCCATTTCCTCATGAAAATCATGTCTTCTCTTTCCTCTGACTGTTTAGCATGCAACAAAAGCTTTTCACTGTACCCCAGTACATGTGACAATAAGCTAAACTCAAACTCAAATGTCATTCTTCTGCCTCATGCTCAGTTGAACCAGATAGTTCATAATCTGTCTGAATAATAGTTCATTATAGTCTGAAAAAGGGTCTCGACCCAAAACGTTACCCATTCCTTCTCTCCAGAGATGCTGCCTGGCCCGCTGAGTTAATCCAGTATTTTGTGTCTTCAATATAAACCAGCATCTTCAGTTCTTTCCTACATAGTTCATAATCTTGGTAGACTGTTAAACTCGAGGGCTACATTTCCACCCTCATGTTCTTTCCAAAGATGGCATAATTCCACCTGTAAGATTTCCCACCTAAATCCCTCTTTAGCCCATTCTTGCCAGTTCATTCCCAATCCTTTACTCGATATATAAAACTGCAGATTCAGATTATTGTCCATCATACAATCTGTCTGATTTTATTTCAAGGGATAAAAACAGGTTTTTGGTTTAAAGACTGGGAGGACTGCTGTACGGTCAGTTGACAAACGGAAAATTTAAACAACCTACTCAAATGATTTCTAGTTTTTCAAAACTTCAAATTTAAAATTCTTATCCTTGATCTTAAATACCTGCATGACCATTGACCTCCCCTCCCTCTCACACAAGCTAAAGCCTCCCCTGGCCCAACAGTTATCCCAGGTGCAAGCCGATCATCTCCCAAAGCAGCCTTTCCCTTATTTTTATTTCCTCAAGTTCAATGGGCTCATTTTGAAAACTTGCTAGCAATTTCTTAAAAACATAAAATAAGTCGAACCAATAAAAAAACTCACTGAAAACAATCATAAATTAATTTCTCTTCCTTGCTGCTCTTTACTTGCAGACCATGAACCAAAGCAAAAGGTGCTCTTTTCTTCCATATTTCTAGTAATGATTGTAATTTGTACTCTATATTGCTATTGCCTGAGTGGGAAATATTAAGATAGATTCTGCATCTGGATACTCAACCACATATCTGTTTATAGTGTCCTGTACGATGATAGCAAATGTTATTTGTCTTTTAATATTCAGACATTTTTAATTTTTGCATCAGGAATAAAAGCACATGCCAATGAGATTGCTTATATTTGGTTTTGTCTAATAGTACCCTAAAGCTTTAATGCTCACCTTCTGGAAATTGGAGTTTAAATTATAAATATAGACTGACATTTTAAAAAATACAAAAATAAGAGTGAGGCAGGGATTCATGACTGAAGCATAATCTATTCAAGTCATAAGTAATTAAAATTATAAAGGATTTGGAATCGGCAGAAACAGGTATTTTCCAGTGACTGCCAGACTAGAAAAAATGGCCTTAAAGATATTCAAGTAAATTTAAATGATTTTGTCAGAAACTAGATGGAATATTTTTGCACAGAGGAATGTAATGCCGTGGAATCGACTATTTGACCAAAGCAGAGACACCATCAAAGTTTCATAAATATTAATTGGAAGAAGTGGTCAATGTTTGGGATTAGAATTGCTGTAGCATTTCCCATGAACTCCTTTTCATTAACTTCATCTGTCTCTTCATTCTCACGTTGGACCAGACATTTATCTACTGTTGTCTACTATGTTGAAATCCATGTTTCTCTGTATTTGTTGCCTCTTATCTCAATTATTCTAATAGTCTCCTAACTCCCCAAAAACATGAGCACGTATTTTAACTGCCTCGAATGATACTCCTTATCCCTCAAGAGCTTCCAGTGGTCCCCACTTCAGCAACATCTCCATTTTAAATATTTATCCTGTTTTTAAATTCTTCCAACTTTACTTTTGCTCTTATCACTGTAATCTCCTCCAGTCGACAAAGTCACTGGATTCTTGCTTAACTCTCATGTTCAGAAACTTTCAATATTTTCTGTCTCAATCTTTGGAATTCTTTCTTTTATACCTCATTGACGTTGATGTAAGTTGCTTTTTAAAACCCATTGCTTTCTCCAAACTTTAAGTTATTTGTGCTAATATCTCCTTTGGTTTGATGTTAAACTTTGTTTGATTTTGCACCTGTGAAGCAATTTAGGGCATTGTACGCCATTAAGAGGACAATAGAAATAATGATAATTGTGAAGGATCAATAACATGGACAGATTAGATCAAGCCAAGTTGTAATTTCCAGAGAAATAATTTCTAAAGAATTCTGTTTATCACTCTGTTCATTATTACTGTTTAAAAATTGCCATTATATCTTTAAAATAGCGAGTACGTGCTTCACTAAAAACTCAAAATTTAAAAAAAGGTTCTTTCATCAAACAACAACCAAATGCCAAATTAGTAAATTGCAGATATTTCTAAGATAGAGTTATAAGTAATGAACAGAAAGCGTAATTCTATTGGTGATTTTTGAAATATTAAATTAAACAGAGCTGGACTTTGTACTCAAGGAATAAAATGCAGGTACTTACATTTTCTGTTTGTTTTATTAATTACAAGCAACTGAGTTTGTTTCACTTTTTCCTGTTGCCTCTTTCAAGCATTTTTGAGAGAGATCTCTGCAGAAAGTAGAAAGGGCTAGGGAAATAAGATTGCTGGTGGGATCACATTGAAGGTGGTGGAAATGTCAGAGAATAATGTATTGTTTGCAGAGGCTGGTGGAGTGAAAGGCGAGGACCAGAGGAATTCTATCCTCGTTCTGTCTGGGGGGAGGGGGAGCAAGAGCAGATCTGTGGGAAACAGAGGTGAAGGCTTCATCCACAACAGTAAGAGGGAAACCAAACTTACTGAAGGAAGAGGACTTCTCAGAGGTCCCACAGTGGAAAGATTCATCTTAAATGCAGGTGCAGAGGAGACAGAATTTGTTTAGAGTTTCTCTAGAGTTAGAGAAAGCATCTCTTGTCAGAGACGACTAAAAATAGGAGCCAAACATCTTTGGCAAAGTATTTTAATGTTGATCCAACAAGGAATGTGAACTTGTTCTTATTGTGAAGACATTACCAAAACCATAACCATGAGCATGGACAAGTAAACAAAAGCATAAGAATTTCAAAAATATTGAAATTATTTAACTTAGAGAAATATGTATATAAACAAAAATTCTTGAACTATTTGTACAGGAAAACCATCATGGAAAAAAATCAATTCTCTCACCAAAGTATATCTGACACATCACTGTTCTCTGAATCGTCGTGATTTTTAAAAGAATCAATGACAGGTCCCATCAAGAATATATATCAAGAGTTTTAAACTCAGCTTTATGTCAACAAGGATGAGAAGGCGGGATGGTGTTCTAGGTCCTCATCCTGTCCTATTCATGACAGCCATGATCATATTGAATGGCGGTGCCGGCTCAAATGGCCGAATGACCTTTTTCTATGTTTCTATGTTGCTATGTTTCACAACTCGCTGTGAGAAAAACTTATCCCTCTGATCTCCTGTAATTTCTGCTTTCTCACGTTAAACATATGGTCTCTAGTTCTAGAATCCCCTAGCTTGGAAAAAAGATTCTATCTATCTATTCACTGTTTCTCATAATATTGTAAATCTTGATCAGGTCACCACTCAGCATTCTAGTTTCTAGTGAGAATACGCCTGTCCAATCTCTCCTTTTCACTACAGCCTTCTATTTCCTAGCAATATCCTGGTGAATCTCTTCTGCACTCTCTCTATTGCTACACCATCCTCCCCGTAGTGTGGCAAACAGAACTGTACAGAACACTCTAAGTGGGTGCTAACCAATATTTTAACCAGATGTTTAGTTTCTACGCATCAACAAATGTGGAAAATAATTGTACTGTAATTACTAACTATGCACTAACCCACAATGAGTTATTGCAAACAAAAGCACTCATGTATTAGAAAGATCGTAAGAGCACCAGGTAAGTTGAATAGGTAATTTTAACCCTACATTATTCATCGAAAGATGTAGAAACAAGGAACAGCAGTTGCTGGTTTACAAAAAAAAACACAAAGTCTGGAGTAACTCAGTGGGCCAGGCAGCATCTCTGGAGAACGTGTCTGAAGAAAGAGTCTAAAGAAGAGTCTGACCCAAAATGTCCCCTATCCATCTTCTCCAGAGATGCTGCCTGACACGCTGAGTTAATCCATTATTTTGTGTCTTCAATATAAACCAGCATCTTCAGTTCTTTCCTACATAGTTCATAATCTTGGTAGACTGTTAAACTCGAGGGCTACATTTCCACCCTCATGTTCTTTCCAAAGATGGCATAATTCCACCTGTAAGATTTCCCACCTAAATCCCTCTTTAGCCCATTCTTGCCAGTTCATTCCCAATCCTTTACTCGATATATAAAACTGCAGATTCAGATTATTGTCCATCATACAATCTGTCTGATTTTATTTCAAGGGATAAAAACAGGTTTTTGGTTTAAAGACTGGGAGGACTGCTGTACGGTCAGTTGACAAATGGAAAATTTAAACAACCTACTCAAATGATTTCTAGTTTTTCAAAACTTCAAATTTAAAATTCTTATCCTTGATCTTAAATACCTGCATGACCATTGACCTCCCCTCCCTCTCACACAAGCTAAAGCCTCCCCTGGCCCAACAGTTATCCCAGGTGCAAGCCGATCATCTCCCAAAGCAGCCTTTCCCTTATTTTTATTTCCTCAAGTTCAATGGGCTCATTTTGAAAACTTGCTAGCAATTTCTTAAAAACATAAAATAAGTCGAACCAATAAAAAAACTCACTGAAAACAATCATAAATTAATTTCTCTTCCTTGCTGCTCTTTACTTACAGACCATGAACCAAAGCAAAAGGTGCTCTCTCTTCCATATTTCTAGTAATGATTGTAATTTGTACTCTATATTGCTATTGCCTGAGTGGGAAATATTAAGATAGATTCTGCATCTGGATACTCAACCACATATCTGTTTATAGTGTCCTGTACGATGATAGCAAATGTTATTTGTCTTTTAATATTCAGACATTTTTAATTTTTGCATCAGGAATAAAAGCACATGCCAATGAGATTGCTTATATTTGGTTTTGTCTAATAGTACCCTAAAGCTTTAATGCTCACCTTCTGGAAATTGGAGTTTAAATTATAAATATAGACTGACATTTTAAAAAATACAAAAATAAGAGTGAGGCAGGGATTCATGACTGAAGCATAATCTATTCAAGTCATAAGTAATTAAAATTATAAAGGATTTGGAATCGGCAGAAACAGGTATTTTCCAGTGACTGCCAGACTAGAAAAAATGGCCTTAAAGATATTCAAGTAAATTTAAATGATTTTGTCAGAAACTAGATGGAATATTTTTGCACAGAGGAATGTAATGCCGTGGAATCGACTATTTGACCAAAGCAGAGACACCATCAAAGTTTCATAAATATTAATTGGAAGAAGTGGTCAATGTTTGGGATTAGAATTGCTGTAGCATTTCCCATGAACTCCTTTTCATTAACTTCATCTGTCTCTTCATTCTCACGTTGGACCAGACATTTATCTACTGTTGTCTACTATGTTGAAATCCATGTTTCTCTGTATTTGTTGCCTCTTATCTCAATTATTCTAATAGTCTCCTAACTCCCCAAAAACATGAGCACGTATTTTAACTGCCTCGAATGATACTCCTTATCCCTCAAGAGCTTCCAGTGGTCCCCACTTCAGCAACATCTCCATTTTAAATATTTATCCTGTTTTTAAATTCTTCCAACTTTACTTTTGCTCTTATCACTGTAATCTCCTCCAGTCGACAAAGTCACTGGATTCTTGCTTAACTCTCATGTTCAGAAACTTTCAATATTTTCTGTCTCAATCTTTGGAATTCTTTCTTTTATACCTCATTGACGTTGATGTAAGTTGCTTTTTAAAACCCATTGCTTTCTCCAAACTTTAAGTTATTTGTGCTAATATCTCCTTTGGTTTGATGTTAAACTTTGTTTGATTTTGCACCTGTGAAGCAATTTAGGGCATTGTACGCCATTAAGAGGACAATAGAAATAATGATAATTGTGAAGGATCAATAACATGGACAGATTAGATCAAGCCAAGTTGTAATTTCCAGAGAAATAATTTCTAAAGAATTCTGTTTATCACTCTGTCCATTATTACTGTTTAAAAATTGCCATTATATCTTTAAAATAGCGAGTACGTGCTTCACTAAAAACTCAAAATTTAAAAAAAGGTTCTTTCATCAAACAACAACCAAATGCCAAATTAGTAAATTGCAGATATTTCTAAGATAGAGTTATAAGTAATGAACAGAAAGCGTAATTCTATTGGTGATTTTTGAAATATTAAATTAAACAGAGCTGGACTTTGTACTCAAGGAATAAAATGCAGGTACTTACATTTTCTGTTTGTTTTATTAATTACAAGCAACTGAGTTTGTTTCACTTTTTCCTGCTGCCTCTTTCAAGCATTTTTGAGAGAGATCTCTGCAGAAAGTAGAAAGGGCTAGGGAAATAAGATTGCTGGTGGGATCACATTGAAGGTGGTGGAAATGTCAGAGAATAATGTATTGTATGCAGAGGCTGGTGGAGTGAAAGGCGAGGACCAGAGGAATTCTATCCTCGTTCTGTCTGGGGGGAGGGGGAGCAAGAGCAGATCTGTGGGAAACAGAGGTGAAGGCTTCATCCACAACAGTAAGAGGGAAACCAAACTTACTGAAGGAAGAGGACTTCTCAGAGGTCCCACAGTGGAAAGATTCATCTTAAATGCAGGTGCAGAGGAGACAGAATTTGTTTAGAGTTTCTCTAGAGTTAGAGAAAGCATCTCTTGTCAGAGACGACTAAAAATAGGAGCCAAACATCTTTGGCAAAGTATTTTAATGTTGATCCAACAAGGAATGTGAACTTGTTCTTATTGTGAAGACATTACCAAAACCATAACCATGAGCATGGACAAGTAAACAAAAGCATAAGAATTTCAAAAATATTGAAATTATTTAACTTAGAGAAATATGTATATAAACAAAAATTCTTGAACTATTTGTACAGGAAAACCATCATGGAAAAAAATCAATTCTCTCACCAAAGTATATCTGACACATCACTGTTCTCTGAATCGTCGTGATTTTTAAAAGAATCAATGACAGGTCCCATCAAGAATATATATCAAGAGTTTTAAACTCAGCTTTATGTCAACAAGGATGAGAAGGCGGGATGGTGTTCTAGGTCCTCATCCTGTCCTATTCATGACAGCCATGATCATATTGAATGGCGGTGCCGGCTCAAATGGCCGAATGACCTTTTTCTATGTTTCTATGTTGCTATGTTTCACAACTCGCTGTGAGAAAAACTTATCCCTCTGATCTCCTGTAATTTCTGCTTTCTCACGTTAAACATATGGTCTCTAGTTCTAGAATCCCCTAGCTTGGAAAAAAGATTCTATCTATCTATTCACTGTTTCTCATAATATTGTAAATCTTGATCAGGTCACCACTCAGCATTCTAGTTTCTAGTGAGAATACGCCTGTCCAATCTCTCCTTTTCACTACAGCCTTCTATTTCCTAGCAATATCCTGGTGAATCTCTTCTGCACTCTCTCTATTGCTACACCATCCTCCCCGTAGTGTGGCAAACAGAACTGTACAGAACACTCTAAGTGGGTGCTAACCAATATTTTAACCAGATGTTTAGTTTCTACGCATCAACAAATGTGGAAAATAATTGTACTGTAATTACTAACTATGCACTAACCCACAATGAGTTATTGCAAACAAAAGCACTCATGTATTAGAAAGATCGTAAGAGCACCAGGTAAGTTGAATAGGTAATTTTAACCCTACATTATTCATCGAAAGATGTAGAAACAAGGAACAGCAGTTGCTGGTTTACAAAAAAAAACACAAAGTCTGGAGTAACTCAGTGGGCCAGGCAGCATCTCTGGAGAACGTGTCTGAAGAAAGAGTCTAAAGAAGAGTCTGACCCAAAATGTCCCCTATCCATCTTCTCCAGAGATGCTGCCTGACACGCTGAGTTACTCCAGAGTTTGTGTTTTTTGTTATCCATTGAAAATTTGGCATATTTATAAATACACATTCAGAACATTGTTTTAGTATCAGCCACTTGTTTTCAAAATGGCTGTTAATATATTGGAACAACTCGAAATAAATTGCTAGCAAACTGATTTCAAGAATTCAGGAATTACCTCCCTTAGAAATGCTATGTTTAAAACATTGGACAATAACAAGATTATACTGGTGTTTGGGGATCTCAATAGTAGCTCAGATTACAGATTAGAAGGACTAAATAAAATGAACAGACAGCAGACCAAAGGTTTACCACCTGAGAAACTATAAACCAGATAGATTTTCCAGGAGGAATAGAATGCCAGAGGACAAATAGGTAAGTAGATTAAAAGGACCTTGATTTAAATTAAAATACAATGCCTGTTTCTAAAGATAAACACCAGATATATGGGAGTGAGAACTCCTTTGACAGCTGGGTGATGGCATGGGAGGATGTTATATTGCTAAAATTGTTAAACTGCATCAAAAGTCCTTTAAAAACATTGCTTCTGATACTATGGTGAGTTTCACAAAATGCTGGAGTAACTCAGCGGGTCAGGCAGCATCTCAGGTGAGAAGGAATGGGTGACGTTTCGGGTCGAGACCCTTCTTCAGACTGAGTTACTTCAGCATTTTGTGATACCTTCGATTTGTACCAGCATCTGCAGTTATTTTCCTACACACTATGGTGAGTTTCAGATCATCTGGGTAACCAGATCTGAACAGGCTTAACCTGATCAAAACTAGTTACACACATTCCAAAAGGGGATGTATGCATGAACTTTTGAATTAACGGAAGAACAGACAAGGGTCATGCAATGGATGTGATGTGTTTAGATTTACTAATAAACCTTTGTTAAGATATTGTACTATAGGATACAAAAAAATTATTCAGGGAGGGAGACTTCAATTTATATCAATGAAAGCAGCTCTATAGTCACACTGCAGAGCAAGCTGACTGAGTCCTGAAGTCACGGCTCTCAAACTGAACTTGTGGCAGCACTCGAGAAAAGCCTCCTTGTCTCCAATCTACCCGTCACAAACAATTCTGTCTTTGGCAGTATTGATGAGTGACTTTTGCATACCCTTGTGGAGATGATGTCCTGCCTTCTCAGAGGGAACACAATTAGGAGCACCACCACTGTTCCAGGTGAAATAGATTCAGAAGATATCCTGAAGAACATGAAGACCCTTTGCCTCACTAACCAGTAACCTCTGGGCACGACAAAACTCTCATTCTACCTTTATCAAAAACAGACAACTAATCCCAATTTAACAACCAGGTGTAAATGGTAAAATGAATTGCACCGGGCATATCAATAAAATGTGATGACAATCTCCTGAAACTAAAGCATAGACCAGATGCTTACTTATGGAAGTGGCACACTCCAAGCCAGAATTAACACAAAAATAATGAATAAAATTAAAACTCAAAGGTGCTTTCATATCTATTGAAATTTGTAGTGGACAATTAAACAGCTAACAGGAAGAAGCTGTTTTCTGATTAATGATGGTGCCAGGATTTGATTGTTGAAATGTTCACAATCAACTTCTGCTGCAAAGGTTGGGATTGGGGGATTGATTCATCTTGGCTTCCTCCTAAGGTATCTACAATCTCAAAATCCTCACCAGCTAATTTCACTCCAAGGACACACTGAACATTGCAGGGAGCAAGTATCCGAGGCCTGAAACAGCCACATTTTAGTCTGAAGAACTGTGCTCCAGACTAACAACATTCAAGTTACCTTGAAATTCTATGACTACAATATTGCTATCTATCCAACAAAGCAGAAAATTGTCCAAAGTTGGTGGCCCATAAATTGTAATATGTTTTGAAAATCAGATCATCAGCCTATGTTTCTTCTGCCTGCTGACAAGCAGAAACTGAATCACGGGGATCTGTTACAGAAAGTCGTACGGTGCTAGCCTGAAGAACTGGGGGAATGTTTACACAACTGCTTTGAGTCAGTGGATTGATCTGCATCCAAGCACTCAGATGTCAACCCATATGAATATGCTATTGCCGGTGTGCAGAGGACCACGTGCCACAGATAACAATCTGAATGTTTCGCAACCAGAAACCATGGATGAACTGTGAAGTCCACTCTCTATTGTAGTCCAAGTCCTAGGTGCCTGCATAAGGTGACCCTGACCTCTTTAGCTCTGACCTTTGCAAAGCCATCAGGGATGCCAAAAGGCAATTTCAGATCAAGCCGGCGAACTGCATAGACACCTGTCGATTATGGCAAGGCTTGCATACCATAATGGGCTATAAAACAAACTCAGGCAGAATCGCTGACGATAATAGATTCCTCCCGATGAGCACAATTTCTCCCTTGCTCTAGTTCATTGTATCTTGGGACACATGCCAATAATAAACCAAAACGAATAGAAGGTCAAATGCAATCTGATCAATTTCTGCCACACGACTTTACTTTCAATCCTCAGAAAGGTATTGAAAGGTACAAATAAGTTGTATTTACTTACCAATAAACTGCTTACAGAGCCTTATGGCCCCAAGCCCCTCAGCTGAGGTGAGAGAGGCTGTCATTGACTACAAGGTAGGAATTGAAAAGTGTTCCATCAAGGAGCCCTGATAAAATTGAAATCAATAGAGATCAACGGAGTGGGGGCAAGGTGGGGAAAGATGTCTCATTCTCCACCAGCAGAAGCAATACCTAACATATTGGATCGATATCATTGCCAGAAATGATTAAATCATGAAATAAGATTAAATCATGTTTGCTAAATAAAATATCTATGTTCGCATGTAGCACGATTTGAACGGCAAACATTCTTTGGATGATAAATAGTAAGTCAGCTGCAATGGTATTTCAAACAGGAAGGAGGACACTTCCTTGTGATGTTACAGGCTTTTCCTAGTCAAATTTCCCAGCATCAAGATCCTGTCTGTCATTACTGACCATAAATGTAACCAAATCTGCCACGTAAAACTGTGGCTGAATATGTAACAGTAAACTACTCACATGCTAAGTCACCAAGGCTATTCAATTGCTTACAGGGCACAAGCCTGGATTATAATAGAGGCAGGCCACTTGCTTTTTGAGTCACTTGAAGTTCAATTTAACTAAATTGAGCCATTTCAAAAAACTGTCAAGATCCTAAGATGGCTCCAGTTTGTACCAACTTACCAAGGATTCTACAAAAATATCTCACAAATTCATTCTCCCTTAAGTCACACACAATTTAGTTTAATTTAGTTTAGAGATTTAGCATGGAAACAGGCCTTTTGGCCCACTGACAATCAATCACCCATTCACGCTAGTTCAATGTTATCCCACTTTCTCATCCACTCTCTACACACTAGAGACAGTTTGCAGAGACCAATTCATCTACAAACCCGTACGCTTTGGGATATGTGCGGAAAGCGGAGCACCTAGAGGAAACCCACTTGGTCAAAGGGAGAATGTGCAAATTCCATTCCAAAGATGTCTAGGTATGTAGATAAATTGGCTTGGTAAAAGGTTTTTAAAAATTGTCCCCAGAGTGTGCAGGATAGTGTGAATATGTGGGGATCGCTGGTCGGCACGGACCCGGTGGGCCGAAGGGCATGTTTCTGCACTGTATCTCTAAACTAAACTAAATCCACCCAGACAGCACCCAAGGTCAGGATCGAACCAAGGTCTGTGGCGCCATGAGATATCAATGCAACCAGCTGTGCCACTGTGTTACCTGTTCTGAAACAAAAACATAGTCATAGAGACATACAGCACAGAAACATGTCCTTCAGCTCATCTCGTACATATTGACCAAGATGCCCCATCTAAGCAAGTCCCATTTGCTTATGTTTGGCCCATATCCCTCGAAACCTTTTCTATCCACAGCAACATCAACTTTATTAGATCAACGTCCTGGAATTCCCCCCTTCTTTCCTCCTCTCCCATTAAACATAGGAGTGCATTAATACATTTACCACAAGGTCCAAAGTAGTTTTAAAAAACAGACCACCACTTCCCTCTCCATAGGAAATTAGTGGTGGATTATAGATTTAGTCTTGCCAGTCGTGCCAACATTCCATGATTGAACAAAATAATTCCTAATCAGTACAGATAAACCTTTTGAGTCAGTTGAAATTCAGTTTCGCTACATTTAAAAAATCAGCATTTTTTATTTACAGTGTGAATTCAGGTAAACTATTGAAATATAATCACTGAATGGTTATGGAGGAGAAGAAACCCATTCAACCCATCAATGTTGTACTGGCTCCACGCTAGAGCAATCTGCCTAGTCTTATTCCTGTACACTCTCTATAGCTTCACTAATTCCTTCCTTTCAGATATTTATCCAGATCTCTTAACTGCTAAAACTAAATTTGCCCCAGTCCACTTCAGGGAGCCTAAACAGTGACTGAGTACTGAAATCCTCTCTATTGACATCCTCATAAGGAAAAATACTAGGAAATATAAATCTAATTACAAATCACCAACCTAACCAAAAGTCACACAAAATGTTCTTGTGGAGTCTTCATAACAGCAGCAAATGAAAACCATTGGGACACAACCATGGTAACATTAGATTTTACACATGCTTATTCAGCACATTTAATCAATGTACCATCATAGCAAAACATAGTTAATAAGCTGAGAACACATCACACCAAAATTGTAGGCCTTAATAATTGGCAAAGCACCTTTTAGGACCAAACAATGATTTATCTAGAGATTTATGTTGCTCAGAAAAAAAATCAGTTAAAGGGTATAAGATTGAGGGTCTTCCCCAGCTTACGAATGTCGAATTAATCAACGCTCTATACAAACGCATGAGTGTCTGGAGACCGGCGGGATGGATGGGGTGGATTCGCCAGCCGCTGTGGGGCTGCAGGCATC